>NW_026535219.1:0-75882 GCF_026225885.1 Hylaeus anthracinus
AATGGGAGAGAGAGAAAGAGAGTGAGAGATATGGGAGGGGGGGGGGGAGACAGTGGGGACACGAGGAGGGTGGTATTGTGAATTAAGTCGGGAGAATGGAGGAGCCAACCTCGACGCCATCTTGGTGCCACGGTGGAAACAGGCTCTCGCTGTGTCCTCTTCTCCGTCGCTTCCTTTTCGGGCCCCGGAGGTTGCTCCTTGGACAGGGAAATTTTCGACGTGGACTTGATTAATTCGTAGACGCCGCAGAATACGAACTTTCCAGGTTTAAATTCGCTACATCTCACGATCCAAACGAACCAAAGAAGGAAAGATATCGATAGAAATCTAGTAGAGATCGTAACGATAGACACCAAGTGTTTATCAAGAAATTTCGAGCACTGAATTTAAAAATGAAGAGTTTCTAAAATGTTTGGAAACTTGACTTGATTAATATGTAGACGCCGTAAAATAAGAACTTTCCAGGTTTAAATTCGCTAAATCACACGATCCAAACGAACCAAAGAAGATATCGATAGAAATCCAGTAGAGATCGTAAATATATATATACCACTATTAATCAACAAATTTCAGGCCCAGAATTTACAAATGAAGAGTCTCTCTGAAAAGTTTGGAAACCACTGCCTCGCAGTGGTTGATAGATTCTAAAAAAAAAATATCAATCGTCTGTGAGCCACCTTTCCTATTAGGAAAAAGAATGGCGCACTCTCCGCCGTTTCGGGGATTGGAAAACATCATTAGGCTGTTAAAGTTGTGTTTCCAGCGTAATTACCATCGAGCAACTCGAGTGAAACCGCCGCTTACATCCCCCGTATGAATAAGTGACCCTCTAAACACGGCGCAGGCAGGTTGCGTGTTGCACGTTTTACAACCCGGGCCTTAACTCGCGCGTTAATTAAACTTATTATGCACGCTTGCAATTTATGCGAGATAAGTAGAGTAAACATTTAAATCAGTTTATTGAACGCGTTTCACGACGGTTGCGCGTGATCGCCGATGTCATACGATCGATTTCTTTCGCCGGGGACTCGGCTCACTCCAATTAAACCAATAAAAAACCAATAAAAAAAAAATGTAGCTGCCTCCTTAGCGCAGGGCACCCCTCAATTCTCGAAGCGAACAGTTATCGAGTCGCAGGGAATTATTGTAGTTTATCGGAGCAGGTGTTTCGGAGCGTGCTACGTCCATTTCGATGCATGCCTCGACACGTGTTCCCATTGAAGTTCGCACACGCTCAAGAATGCCAGGTTTTTCCCTCATTTCTTGGCAAGAAGCAGCAATCGCTATCAAAGAGGACACTTAAGGAAACTGTCTCGTAATACTTGGCTCGCGATTGGTAAACTATCGAATGAACGCGCTGACCAGCACTTTTAGATCTGTACGATCCAATCAAACAAAATCGGTGACGATAGAAAATTTTCTTTGCGATTTTGTTGCTATTGTTAACTTTCGTTGTTTGTTAATTTTCTTTTTTTTTTTTTTTTTTTTTTATTTTGGATTGGCACGCGTACTCAAGGCCCATATATTTTCGGCTCGTATATTTCAGCACGTTGACCAGTTCGAAAAATTCAGAGGTCGACGAATAAATCTGTAATAGTCGGAGAAACGAACGACTCGGTTGCGAAGCACGATCTCTCATCTAAGGGGCTGGAAAAAAATAAACGATCAAAACCGAGGCTATCAGAGACCACCTGAAAGACCCATTGAAAGCCAATTCGTCAGACAAAGTTGCAGCACTGGTCGTCGATGGCTCGGTCATAAAACATTTACACGGTTGCGCCTAACGATCCTCTTAATCAAACGCTTCCGCGTCGCGGGATCGCGTGAGTGCGTCTCGACGAGTTAGGAGAACGTGGCTTTACAAAGCGGAGGGCTCCAATTGCTTCGAAAAAGAGGGACACTTCCTTTTGGAATTTCTCAGAATCAAACCGGATTGCAAAAGTGTTCCAATTTCGTGTCGAAAGCCCATACTTTTCACGACACATCTGATATTTTAAGATCGAAAATCTTTTCATTTCCGTAAGAAAAAAATGTCCCGTTACAATTGATTCTTAATGCGTCGCAGGCCAATTTAGGCGTTTTTTTGAGAAAAAAAGAATATGTCCCATCGCGTTATTAAGCACGGTGCAGCAGGTTCGCGATCAGTTAGTAGCGAGATATCCTGTCACTCGATTTTCGATCTCTCCAATTATTGCATGTGCGCGAAGTCTGTCAATGTTTCGTTGAAAATTTGCAACGCGCAGTCGACCTCGAATTTTTACAGTTCAGGAAGAATGCCACCGCGATGTTCCTAGATTCTTCACTTATCGACTTCCTATTTCGAACCACGTACACCTGAAACCTCACGTTTCGAGAAAGCGCGCGATAAGAACAACGAATTTCTTTTTCGGCCGGATGCAATTAGCCGGAAGGTTCGATCGAGGCAGGAAAAGCGAAAACGACAGAGCGCGATCGCGATTCGTCGTCCCGGGCTCGCCGGTGTAATATATTCCCCGGGTAATTGCTGGGCTAATCGCACGTAATCAAGCCCCTAATGAGGGCCACCGGGTCGCGTGTAACGCACGCTCCGCTTTATGAATCTTAACAAGCGCGAGAACAAGACGCCTCGTGGTTGCGCGCGTTTGTTCGGCCGCGCTCGTCTGTTTGTCGTGGGGGAAACGGGAAAGGCACGATGCAACCGCTAATTACGAGGCCTTCGCGAACGTTGATTGGCTTCTGGAGAGACGACGTGGCTCGTGATTGATATCGTTTAATCGTCGATCCTCTGCTCCCGGATGAGTTCACTTGGAACAGGTGCGTTTTGTCTTGCGCAAACGTTCCATTATTTTCTTCCTTTTATGCGCGTTCCTATCCCTCTACCCTCTCCTCCTTCTTCTCGCTGCTTCGATCGGAGATTGAGTAATTTAATTATCCGTAGAAGCAACCTCTGCTAATTAGCCTACAGCGAATAGCGTTTCCGTCGCTTCTCGATGGCTGCCTCGTTCGGTTCCCCGTCGGTCGACATTTTTTGGACATCCGGAAATTTGATTTCAACAGGTGTTAACCGATCGAACATTCGACTGCCGGAACATTTTTCCTCGGAACGTAACCGCACCCTGCCCACGAGCAATTAGAAAGTTCCTCGTAAAATGATCGAGGAACAACGTACCTCGTATTCGCGTTTTTCGCGCGAAATAACGATAATCGAGTCGGTTCATTGTCCACCTGTTCGACGAGACTATCTTTCAATTTTCATCTCGGGTGTTCGTTAAGAGACGTCTCGTAATTGCGCAACGCGCGCGCGCGCGCCCGGCCGCTAATTGCGGCGCGAAAGCTGGGCAATAAAAAAATAAGGAGCGACTCGGTAAAGGCGCATTTGCATCTGGACGAACCTTTTCCGCACGGCCGATCACCGCTGGTCGAACAATTAGTCTCCTTTCTTGCCAAGGCGCAACTCCGCAGCGGATAACAAAAAGGGGAAGGGATACTTCGCTTTTAATATTTCCATCGCGTAAAAAAAAAAAAAAAAACGGAACAATTAACCGAGGATAATTGGACGGGACGGAACCGGGCTTGCCTAGTACAGAAAAACGAAGGGGAGAGAATTTCACTCTCTCCGCTCGCGTGGACCAGGCTCTCGCGAAAATTTACGCTCGATATTTTTTATTGTTACTCAGACTCGATATTGACGCATATGTGCATTCTTGCTTTTATGTAAAAAGTATTGCTATTTATGATCGGAATACCTTTTAGAATAAAAAAAATATAGAGATAAAGAGAGACGGATGAAGATTGTTTTTTGTTTGTGTATATTAGATTCAAGTAGAAAAGAAAATCCATTTAAAATTCGTTCCTCAAGAAGTTAAGTCTGCAAAACAGGCACCCTTAAATTACTGATCCTTAACAATTTTAATATAAAACTACCTACTATCCCTTCTCCTCTCTAAAAATAAACAAGACATATTTCTGCTTAATTAACCCTTCTTTTTCAAATTGTACACATGCCTCCTTCTTAAAAAATAAATGAAACACACTCCTACTTAATCAACCCTTTTTCCTACTACCCTGCCCTACCACGAATTCGAATCACTTTTCCCAAAGCATAGGAAGACGAATATCGCGTTAACTTCCTGCACGTCTAATGCGTGTACTGTTCTTCTGTACCTCGATCATTACCATTGCAAACCCAGGTAGCGATTAATCAATTTTTTCGTTTCCACCGGGGAACGTTTATGCGATGTCGCCGTCGTGGATTTATTAGAGAAAGCACTGGCGGGATTCGTTTCTAACGACACATCGTGCGTTCGTGACCGAATCATCAACATTGTACAGCAGCATCCGCATTAATCATAGGCGTAACGTTGATCGAAATCCAACCGGCAAGATTTATCGTCTTCCGGCTCGCGCGTAATCAATTAAAGTCGTCGGCGTCGTATCGATTGTAAAAGCGCGCTCGGGAGGGAAACGATTCGGTTCATTAATCGTGTCGCGCGACTTCGACGCGTTTTCCGCTGAATCGTGTGGGCTGAACTGACAGGCTAGAAGTTTCCTGGCTACCTGTGTTGTTGGCCAGCCGACGACAAAGACGCCTTCGGAGAAGTGACGTTCGATCGATGTACTGGCGCCTCTGTCGAAATTATTTAAATGTTTTCTGGTAATTATGGGAGTAATAACAGGATAGGGATGAGATCAAAGTAGCGGTTGAGGTTTAAAAATTAATGTTAGCTACCGTAGCATCTCTTCGAAACGCACTTCTGTCCTTGATCTACTTGAAGCCGATGGAAAGGTTTTATTATTCTCGTAAATGATAATTGAATCGAGTCACTCCTACAGCGACCACCTGCTTTCGAATTGGAATATTACGACGAGTTTTAATGTTAACGCCTCTTGGACGCTATGTATTCCGACGACATTCACCGGTGACGTATTAATTCCTCAACTGGACGAGTACTTTACCAAGCAAAAACATGATCACATCTATATATTTGTGTACGGTCTATCCACCATTCGCTTTCAGAATAACGCAATTAAAAAAAGTACGAGCAATAAGCGCAGATACAAATGGTCTGCGAGGCATTATATCGATGAAATGATAACAACGTTTGATTTAGCGGAGTATTTCGAGTAGCGTTTTATCGGTTGTTTTAAATGTCCGTTCGCGTACTAGAACCACCCATCGTGCAATTCTGACTTATGAACGCGGCTGTCCTCGAACCATTAGAAGCCCCAGCCCGAGCAACAAGACCTGTTACACGGTTATAAATCAGAAACAAGTGACCAGTTTGAGCAGGGGTGATTGACATCTGCAAACCCCAAAAGAAGTAAGAAGAAAAAGCCTGAGGAGCTCCGCGCCGAGATTCTGGTGCTCGAACACGAGTGCCATTAACGACAATTAACGAGGTGGAATAGTGAAAATTGATACGGAGATCTAGAAAAAAAGAATTACAGATACGTGCGAACAAACCAGTTCTGACAAATCCCCAAAATTCTCAAGCCAAGTCTTCAATCGTTATTTCCATTTTCCGTGTCACCCTTAAATGGCCCAAGTTTCAATTTTTATACCGAACTTTTAAATCAAATTGTACACTTGTAATTGGTTTGTTTTTAATATTTGGCTGTTCGTATGTTATCATTGCATGGTATTCTCTCGAACAAAAATTGAAAAAATAAACGCCAGCTATCGAAATTCCCTTTATCTGGCTAGTGTAATAAATAAGTTGATATTTTTTAAAATTTAATTTGGAAAATCTGCCTTCTAAGGGTTAACGAACTCACATTTATTTTTCACTCGACAAGCAGTTTGAAGCTCTATTTTGCAAGTTTATTCCGTAATATATTGTATTTTGCAGTATCATTCGCTGTATGGCGATACGTTGCATCATGATGCAATATGCTATTACTCCACGTATTATGCTCTATAATACTTGAGTATTCTCTATCTTGCAGTTTAAAGCTCTATTTTGCAAGTTTATTCCGTAATATACCGTATTTTGCGTCATGCGTGTTATTATGTTAAGCTCATAATAACTATCCCTAACCTGCAATAAATCACGCAACCGGGAGTAATCGATCCAATTAGCTTGAAACCCACCTTGGAATCTTATCGACGGAAGCGAGGAGACCCTGTCGCGACATCTCCTGCTCCGGTGTCCAAAAGTCTCGACGAGAGCTGTTAACGGGAGTAATTAACGAGACGTTGGTCGCGGGCCAGCCCGAAAAGAAGGTCAGCGGTAAATCAAACTTCGTCGTTGGCGCTCGTTCTTGTACCTGTCCGGAGTTTACAAAGAAATCGCTCGAGCATGGTAAGCACCGGTCCGCGGTCTGGTCGGTAGATCATTCGGTTAATTGCCGCTTATCAGCGCACGACAGAAATGTCATTTCGCGTTGTCGCTGACCAGCGCGATGGACAATGGCGTTGGACCGATCGCTGGCGAGCGTTAACGAACGAGCTGCGGTCCCGAGCGAGACAGAAGCGTGTAAACTCGCTCACAGGTGGAGATGTAATTGCTACTTTGTTGCAAAACTTGGTCGATAATTGTTTGGAACATCTAGTTCTGTTACACCTCCGAGATAGCGTGCTAAATGGAAGCATTACACATGGAAGTTAATTCTGTGTATATAAATATTTATAACTCTAGTTTAAACAGATATACTTGCTTGTAATTTGGGTACGTTGAAGTACCTTGTGAGATTCCAACCTGGTCTCCATTGCAATGTATCTATACGCATGATCCAAGTCTCAACCCGATGGACATTGCAATGCATCTACAAAAATATTCGTTCCTCTTTATACCTATTTAATTAGCACGATTTCGGAATGGATCGATTAATAAGAAGGCTTCAGCGCTAAAAATATCGACGTCGGTTGCAATCGCTCGTAATTGACCAATATTGTTACTAAACGAGTGTCGCGTAACTGGGTGCTCCGACAGCAAACAATGCGCGCGTTGGTGTCGACTTGGCAATTAGCATAAAACGCGGAGTATCGTTGTGTCGTTTCGCTTAATGCGAGATCTCTTTTCGACTTGTGACAAGTGACAACGTTTAAAGAAAATCGTCGCCTAAACTCCCGATCTCTTTGTTCCCCGCAACTAAACTATTAAACTCTGTCGACCTTGAAATTACAAGCGTCATTTTATAACACGCGTTTACCACGACGCTCGGCTGCATGTTAAAACGAACAGTCAAGGTGGCGATCCACATCGTCGCAATCGATTTCGAGAGATCGATTCGAACCACGGACTGCAGAATCGAAAACAATGTCACAACAGCTTCAGCGATCTGATTGAATGCAAAACAGCCGCGGCGCTGTTTGAAAAATAATTAAACAGCGGTCGATCGCTTCGTTACTTTAAACTTTAAAATGCGATCGGGCGTCGAGTGATGGATCGCGCAAGAAAAAGAGAGAAACGATCGCATCGATCGAACCGTCGAACTGTTCCGCGGACCGCGGACACCGGTCATCGGTAACCCAAGAAAGTACCCGTCTTGGGCTCGTTTGCAATGCTAACTAAACGCGTCGATTGCTAAACGTGTTCCGTTTGACTCGGTGTCATGATATCGTAACGATAGAACGCGGTATTATTAGCTACCGATAGCGCTGGACTTAGAGGATACGCTCGTAGTAAATTTGAATGATATCGAGAGATTTTCGAGGTATATCTTGTCTTTTTTTATTTTTTGTTTCTTTTAAGTAACTGGTATTCGCTCTACAATATAGACGCTCAAACTTGTCAGTTACCTTCTTTTCCATTTGATTCATACGTATGTTTCCATTTTGAATTCAAATATATCAGTCCGCTTTCGTCCGTACTCAAAGCTAGGCCCGTGGAAGTTACTATTTTGAATCGTTAGGTCCACTAATGACAAGGATCGATGGACCGCTGACTCAAACACTCCCTTGAGCGGAAAACCCCCTGTAACTTCGAAAACTAAAAGCTACGAAACATAAAAAGAGATGGAAGTTTGTCCGAATTAGGAACATTTTTCATGGCTGACATCAATCGGTAATCGTTCTTCGCACCTTTCACGCTGCGAACGTGGTCTCGCAACGACGGTTGACGAGCATCGAGTTATTCCACGCGCTAATCAGAAACTATAATTAGCGTGTAACGGTGGGGACAGTCCGCGAATCGGTCGCATAATTGCGCCAGGAAGAGGAGGCCACGTTCACATACAATATCGGATGACAGCGCATTCGCAATGCTTTATTCTTAGTCCAGCGACGACACGCCTCATTATGCATAGAGAATCCGCACGCGGCCTGCATAATATGCAAAACCACTTCCATTACCGTCCGTCGGCCAGCGTAATACGCCGGGGCGAAAGGGTACGCGATTCGACGGGAATAGCAGCCTCCTGATATTATATCGCGCTCTACGTCCTTCTGCCTGGCTTTCTTTATTCGGTCCTCTTCCTTTTTTCAACGCCGCGGCGCGCAGGAACGCGGAATTTCGAGAAACGGTACACGCGGTGATTCATCGTGCCCGTGTCGGTGAACGAAACGTATTCCGCGAACACGTGAACCGGTTGACTCGCAAATTTTTCAACGTACCCCGTTTCCAGCCCGCGGACTTGGTCTTCGTGCCAGTCGTTCGCTCATTTTCGTTCCTCGTTGCCGGAGTCGAGGAGCGTGACGCTCCTCCGGTTGTTATCGGTCGTTTCTTCAAATACGTGGATCGAAGCAAAAGCGTACTGGAGATCCATGCGTTTGCGCGCCATGCGATAGCAGACGCTACGCAGTCTTCTGCGCAGCTGGCTTACGCACCGCGCGACGCTAGCGTTTACTCCGACGTCGTTCAAAAAACAAAAACCGTAATACACTCTTGGCGGAACGATAGAAAACAAGCCGGAGTTAACGACCGCGTTTTATTTTCGTTTGCGCAAGTATTTAGTCCATCTCCGTGTCGATCGGAGCAATATTTTCTGGCGCGTCGTCGTGTAAACGATGGAACACGACGTATGCGTGCGACGAGCGACGAAGGGGGACGCTCGCCACGTAAATTCCGCCACTTTAATTACCCATTGTTCTTCCGAATGTTCCCTCCTTTCGTGGCTCGCGAAGCGTAGAAACGAGACAAGCAATATCGTTTTTATTGCGGAACGATAAGCGAATCGTAAATCGTCCACGGCTGACAGGGACGAATCTACCGGGAAACTAACGAATTCTCGAGTTTAATTACCATCGAGCACAGAAGAATTCTTGTTACCCTCAACGAATCCCATGGTTCGCGTAATTTTATCTAGAACGAGATACCTGCACATTTCCAGTCTCGTACGAGCTAAATCGTGGTCTATATTGTTACTGGAATGTGCGTTCTGCGCGCACTTCGCTCCTATATGATCCGAAGCGATCTATGAACTGAAGCAGGCACGAGCGATGCGGTATTCTATCGTTTTAATTTCTGTATGTCTCGGAGTAATAGATTTTCTCAGATATCAATTTACGTTTATGGCTCGTAATTTACATCGAGTAAATAAATATTTTAACGACAATAATCCAAGAATTGTGCAAGCTCCAGTAATTAGTTTCAGGCCCCGATGAATCTAGATCCGTCACTGGCGACACACGAACTGGTCTTGAACCGACCAGCTCTCGATAATGCCTGATAAATATGTTGTAGCGATTAGTCCCTATCAGACGCGAATCGTCGTTTCCATGCATGATCGGGGGGCTGGTATGGACTGGTGCTGTCATTAAAGTCTCTGAGAAGAGCCTCGACAGCTAGGCGCGCCATAATAATTAGCGGGGCACTGGAAAACGTATCGTAACTAATCCGCATCAAACTTCGAACGCTGAATTGGTCCTTTCCTCTTTCGAAAGTTCTGCTTTTCCAACACTATTCAGAAAATTATAGTCCTCGACCTCTAGTTCATGTCTTCTTCGGAATAAAAAAAAAAATAATATATTAGGTTGTCCCGAAAGTTTCTTTCGTTTTATTAATAATTAATATATACACGATATTTTATGTTTTATGTTGCATTACTGAATCGTGTACGATTCATTTTGCTTCATTACTGTTACACCATCAATGTCTAAGAAATTAGATTGTCTATTTATATAAACACTGCCACAGAAAGTAAATTGAATGCAACACACGAAAGAAACTTTTGGGACAACCTAATACTAACGTTACCGGCACTGGAGAACGTATCGTAACTAATCCGCATCAAACTTCGAACGCTGAATTGGTTCTTTCCTCTTTCGAAAGTTCTGCTTTCGCAACCTATTTAGAAAATTGTAGTCCTCGACCTCTAGTTTAGGAATAAACTCTTCTTTAGAATAAAAAAAAATAATATAGTAACGTTACCCTAGATGACAATACACGTACCGATTCCTTGACGGTACCCAAAGAAATTCGCCGAGCAGAACAGGGTTTAGGTGTCTCCAAACGATCGGCGAATTCAAAGGGTCCATCCCATTGGTCAAAGAGAGCCGAAACGCGAAACGATTCCCGATTCGAACGATCGGCGTAAACGATAGGCGCGGTGCTCGTCCTCGAAGCCGATCCTCTCGTTCGCTCCTCATCCCTTTTGGATGGAACGAGACAGGGGTGGGGAGGACGTTGGTTTTCTCGTCACGATCCCTGCATGTCACTGTCGTGTGTCGTCGACTTCGTGTGCATACTGTCGGCCTCGACCGCTCGAGGATGCTCCTCGAGCTGATTCGAGATCGAGCGAAGAAATCGTTACACTTCTAGACAAGAGTTGCGCTCCCTTGTAGCTTTCCATACTCCATCGTAGCTCCTCGAATAGGTGGCAATTTCCTGGATAACGGACGTTGATCCTATTTGGAATCTTTTTCTCAAGTATAGACGTTCATTCTGTGCCTCTATATTCGATCATTTATATCTCTAGTTTAAATAGAAATCTATATACAGGGTTTCCGAAAAATGTTGGACATCCTTGAAAGGAGTGGTTTCGGGAAGTGATTTGAAACGACTTTTTCCTTAGCGAAAATGTTGTCCGAGGCTTCGTTAAGTGCCAAGGAAAAAGTTGTTTCAAGCTGTTACAACATTTTTGGGACATCCTGAATATAAGAACGAAAGCCTGCCTCACTGTTGTCAGATATCAACGCTCAGACTAAACCCTCGAACCTAGAGCTCTGAAATTTTACACGATGGTTTCCTTTATGATGTATACAAGGAATAAGAAAGGATATTTCAAAAGTCGACCCCTAAAGGGGTAAAAAGGGGTCGAAACGTTAGTATTCCACGCAGGTGAAATCGCGGACGACCATTTCAATATCGATCGAAACATTTGAGTTACGTAGAACAAAAGACAGTCACCTGATGATTCGTGAAGGAACACGCGGTCGAACGACACAAAAGAAATGGTACTCTAATAAATGTAGTACTCCATAAATGTTCACGATATCAGCAATCGAACCTCGACGATCAATATTTGATCACTCCTTTGCGCTCTATTGATCTCACGGTCCGTCTACAGACATCCTACCTGCCTCTGTTAATCCACGTGTCCTCGTTCGAGTCCGAATCGTCACGCTCGCCATTTTGTTAGCAAAACATCATCCCCCTTTTTCAATCCACGCGGATATCCAGCCGCTTTATTGACGAAAAAAGCTTCGCGCTCGGTAAATACACGACGACGTGAAAAATGTGTGCTCGACGAAATTGGCATCCCCCGTCTGGCATAGCGATCGATTCCAAACAGACGTACACTCTCAAAAATACCATGAAAAATCTGATCATCGAAATTTTTCTTCTTACGGTGTCAACGATATTATTAGACTGTCCCAAAAATTTCTTTGATTTTATTAATAAGTAATACATACAAGATATTTCATGTTTTGTGTTACATTGCCGAATTGGGTACGATTCATTTTGCTAAATCGCAGTTACAAAACCGATATCTACGAAATTAGATTGTCTATTTATATAAACACTGCCGCGCAAAACAATTGAGTGCAACTCACGAAAGAAACTTTTGGGACAACCTAATATCATCTTCTCCTCATTTTTGTGATATCAATCAGAATTTTATTTACTCAAAGAATCCTCGAATTAGAATCCTCGAACAAAATTCAGAAAAACAATCGACTCCTCGAGAGCGAAGGACTCTCACGATCGTCTTCGAGAAAAAAAAGTCCTCGAGTGCAAATGGTTAAACGTCGTTAATTAGCTCCAGGGCTCGACGAGTTTGGAACCGTCCCTGGCGGTCCATTGTTCGTTTCGGCGATAAAACGAGAAGGTATATTATATATCCCCGCGAAATTGTCTCCCCTCGTCGCGCAGCTCACGCTCAATTTCGTCCTAACAAAACAGGACGATGGACGCGCGTGTGCGTGGCCGTCGACAATTGAAAAATAATATCGTCCAGTTTATTTAGCCGCGCGATCGAGGGGTGGGGTGGGATGAGGAGGGGGGTGGAGGAGGAGTGCAGGATCGCCAGGACACACGGGGGATTAAAAATAATGTTTCGAGCGTGACTGGCCAGCCCCCGAGGGATTACGGGGCTGGCGTTCTCCGCAGCGATTGGCCAGGGGATGCAACCCTCGAGATTTTATTCGGGGCTCGACCCGCAAAACGGGGAAAAAACCATCCGAGGTCCATCCCTCGCGCTCCCGTTTTTCTATCCGATCTCCCCGTTCGAGCTATATCGCCAAACGGCGGGGGTGGTTTGCTTGATTCCTGTCGCTTAATTGGGGGTCGCGTCCGAGCGATTGTTTGGTGGCCGTGGAAGCTTTATCGTTGAAGTGATTTCGCGCGAAACATTTGCCGCGCGAGTATTTGCTCGGGAATAATTCGATTCGTTCAAGGCCGAGCTCACGCGGGCGCAACCGATTTGAAATTAGTGTTGCAAACCGTTTGCGCTCTTCGTTTCACCCTACTCCACTATCTTCGTTTCACCTAGATCCACGGTCGCGTGCAACTAGTTTCAGAGTGATTTGAAACTGATCGGTTGCGCCCGTGTGCGATCGGCCTAAATTTGCAATTTGCGCGCGAAACTTGATCATCAACGATTTCGGCCCCTCTCTTTTAGACGTGACCGTCGTTGCTAGAAAATATTGAATTTACTGTAACCTTACGATAATTAACCTACATCCCTTAAGATTTTTAACGTGAGATCTGCGAAAGAAAAAGGGGACCGGTATCGGAAGGATCGACGGTGTCGCGAGACGCGATACGGGATATAATTAAACCCGATTGATAATTGTCAGTCTAATTACGAGTTCGTTCGGTCCGATCTCGTTACGATCCGTCGCGCAGAGAGCGTCAAAGGCACGTCGACGGGGGGATGGCGGCGGGGGGGGGGGGGGAATGTTTGAAAGAAGGAGAATAGCGGCAGCGGGGGGGCGCCGAGGCCTAATTTATCGGAGCCTATACGTCCTCTGTTAAATATAATTACGCTTATTGCCGGCGCGCGCACCGATTGGTTCTTTTTATTGCCGCGGAAAATTGGATATTCCCTAATGGAAATTAATACCGCGATTGTGCCACGCTATTTCCGTTTCGTCGATCTCGACGATTCGCGATGTTCGCCGGACGGGTTTCGTTATAATTAAAGAGCGAGACTTTCGCGCAATTTATAGAACGCGACACGAATAAATTGGACAGAATGGACGCGCGAAACTTGATCGCATCGCTCGAGGATCTTTTGCGAGTTTCATTAACGGTCCTCGTTCGGAGATTCCGAGATGGTCGATCGGTCGGGGAGTTAGACGCCACAGGACTTTATTAGGTAGTAGATTTCTTAAGGAAGCCCGGCTAAAAAATTCCACACTTTCCATTCGACGATCCACTGAAATCCAGCGTTTATACCCCGTGTCGCATCGTCACTACTGGAAGTCGGTCTAACTAGAACCGCAGCTAGGATCGAGGAAACTTAAGCCGTTGGGTGGAAGTCGTATCGGCTTCCAATGCTCGCGCGAGTCTCGGAACATCGGCTACCACGATAGCGAGGTATCAGCGGGATACACCTGAGGCATCTGCGTCTGGGAAGTTCGGCAAAAATAATGGCATGGGAACGGCTCGCCGCGGGATCGAGATAACCGATCGACGTAACGTAGTCGCGCCGTTTCCTCGGCGCGGATCGATCGAATTACCGCGTGGATTACGGTTTAATATCTATCCGTGCCGATCGGGGCATGTTTACATCGGGAAAAATGAGCGGTGATCCCGCGAGTGGACGTCGGCGAGGGTTGAAACGTTGCCTGATCCTCGCTGGCAGATAACGAGAGTACGCGTGTACCGCGGGAAAAGCGATCACGTCCAGCCATCCGGAGCCGCAGCCTCTCCAGCGGGAGCGAGCGTAATTGAAGCTGTTCCTGGAACGCGTCTAAGTGACAGGTGAACACCTTATACGCGAACAGGGGACTCGTGACGATCGTACGCGGTCCTCTCAGCCGAGAGTCGGTCCGCTTTGGACGCACAGGTGTGCGAGGACGAGCTCTCGGGCTCATCCTTTTCGTCGCGGCACCTGCGCCGAGCAGTCCTCTTCGGGAAAGGAGTCGCCAGGCTCACTGATGCCTCGAGACCTGTCCATATTTGCGTTTCGGAAATTCCGTGGATTGATAACGGACTGCTGGCGTAATTGGACTCTCTCGAGTGACTCGGGTGTCGAGTCGGCCGAACGTTTTTCGATATTCTATTCTCGCGACGCTTTGGTAGGCGAGAAGAACGAACCTCTATTTGTATTTTCGATACATTAAGGAGGCTCTACACTGCCATAGTATTTAGAATATTACAATTGTTCGCAATTTTATATCAATAAAAAAAAAAAATTATGTTAAACATTGATTTTTAGTCGTTATTATATCTACTATATTTATATTGTGTCATAAAGTAATATAAATCAAACATTTTCAGACAAACAGACAGTACTGTTTATATTTGAACGCGCGTTTTCTAACCTCTCGTACAGCGTGCCAGATCTCTCATACTATGTCAATAGCAGAAGACAAAACGCATCATCTTAGTATTCTTTAATTTATTATTAATACTACAAGTACTCCCGGAGTATTTTGTAAATCAATATACGTTCTTTAGATATTTTTCTATTATGCATACAATTTTCGATCCAATCTCGGCGTCAATTACTTTGTAGCACGTAATTGAGTGTGTTGAAAACGCATTTTTCCATAAGAGTCCGCGTTAAGAAGTGAACAATTGAAACATTTATTTCTCAGCTTTTAGGTACCCTAGCCTTCTCAAAATTTGTATGGGTGTTTTTGGGATAAAATCTGAACCCGTATATAAATTTTTATAATTTTCTCGGCGTTATTTCTATTTGCAATAGAGCCTCCTCAAGGGTCACAACAGTTCGCAACCAAATGTCTTTAAATTTAATACAAAGTTCGAATGGTAGCCGATTGAATTCGTAATTTGGTTTGCTCGGTACACGAAACGTGTTCGTCAGAACGACGTGGTTATCGGAAGCGAAGTTCGACGCGGCGAATCGCGTGGCCCCTAATTGGCCGAAAAATAATCTACTATAAAAAGGTAGGGGCATCTGTCGGTTTTATCAAAATGCGCACCTACGCTGTCGCAGGAGCGCGATTTCAAAACGCTGCGGCCTGTTCCGAATTCGAACACATGTGTTTCAAAGAAACCTACCTTCCAGTTCTAACAGTCTCCGTCTGGAAACGAGGTTGTACGTCGGACGACGCGAGCAATTAGGCGCGGAATTAATGGCGCGGGCGAACGATAACGGACGAAATTTCACGGCGAACAAGGCGGGTCGTGTACCCGGTGGAACTTTTCGAGGATTGTGGCACTTAACGGATGATTAAGAGGGCAAATAGAGAGCACCCCCGTTAACGGCGCTTGAAGCTTCATCCCCCTGGAATCCGTCCCCACCACGGTTCGCTTCAAACGCTCCCAGCAGGGCCCTCGTCGTACGTTTAATCGAGTTACCCCCATTTCGTAATCACCCCCTGTCCCCGAGGGTTGCCATGGAGACCGCGGGCGGTCCTGAAACCCGATTGGCGGATCTTCACGCACGCGGAAAGGCCACCCCTTTCCACGTTCTGTACGTGGCTCGTTCCCTGGGATCAGCATGACGCTTCCAACCCCCTTTCGTCGCAACCCTACCCGACTTCTCTGTCTCGCCACGGGGCCAGCCCTCCTCGGTGTTGGATTTACACACTCCACAGCCAGCTGGATTTACACTCGGTTTAACCGAGTTTACCCTCCGTCAGCCCCGTTGGAGCCGCGCTCCATCGACGCCAGTATTTTACGGGGGCGCGTTGTAAAAATCGCATAAAAGCTTCCAGCAGCTTGGACGATTTATGCCGCGACAAGCACCGCAGCTCGCGATTTTATTCGACCGCCGAGCGAACGATCGTCCGCTTTTATCGCCGTGCGCGCCCAATTTTCGCCACCGTGGAACCCGTGAGAAAGCCGTGTTGTCTCACTTTTTATGGAGCGCGCGACTTGGATCCGAAACTAACGCGCAATGATCATAACCGAACGCGAGAAATCATCCGAGCTCCTTCCACGATGCTCGTTCGTTTCTTTCTTCCCTCTGGAGGTTGGGAGAGGGTGAAAAGATACCACTTCGAACAAGAGTATACAGGGTGTCCCGTAACTGGTGGTACGAGCGAGTGGGGGGGGGGTGGGGGAAGGGGGGAGGGGGTGATTCTATGTGAAAAATTGAATCGAAAATGTAGAAGGTTTGAAAATTTGTGTTGGACCAGCTTCAGTTCGACGGATTTCATTTTTTAGATCACTTTCATTTTTGTTCGTAAACGTTGTCGATGGATCGATGAACAGATTTTCAGAATTCGTCTAATTTACGAATCATTGGAAGCGCTGGTTTTTTTTTTTTCGAAAATGAAGCGTCGTATGACAAAATTTTATTGTACATTTTCGATTCAATTTTTCACCTAGAATCACCCTATACTCGCTTGTTCACCACCAGTTACGGGACACCCTGTATATTCCTCAATCTTGCGCGCTTTCAATTGTAACGATATCGTTGTTAAAAAGCAGAATTGCGAAGCCTCTTTCCAAAAGCTCTGTAAGGTCAGGTAAACATAGCATAGTTTGATATCGAATTCCTCCGCGGTCCGGAACGAGCCCGCGACAAATCGCTCTGCAATAAAGCGTAAACGGTTCGGCGCGCGTCATTTCGTTCGGCTATCGATCCTTCCAGTGTCGTAAGGGGTGGCTCGACCCTCGACCTCCGCGAGGCTTGCCAAATTAAGTGGCAACTAGTTATAAGCCGCCCCAGTGTATCGGGGAACCATCCCTAAACGTGGTGTATCCGGTTACAATGGTTCGTGTCGGTGACGCGGAACCCCGCCACGAGGAGGAGAGAAAAAAAAGAAGGGATGAAGCGACCCCCGACGCGACCCCGAAAGCCGGAGTCGAAGCATTGTCCCCGAATTGACTGTTAGATACACATTCTCTTCGCGCTTCTTCGCGAGAGAAGGGTTGAAAGGGCTCCCATTTTCGAACTATCAACGCGTGAAATCGGCATTGTGGCGGCCCGAAGGGGGTGGGAAAAGCGGAACGGAGGGCACGGATGTTTGGCTAACATCGGATCCGACGTGGTTTTGACAAGACCCCGGATTAGGCTTCGTGCGGGGATGATGCGACGGATCGTTTCGCGATGGGGTTGGACGCTGTTTATAAGAGAGACTCCGAGACCGATTCGCTGGGTAATGGAACGAACACGGGGGGACGATTAGGTTTACCTACACCGATGGACTGATACCCTTAGCCTGGGTTAAAATCAATTTCGACTATATTTTGTTTGAAGTGGTTTGGTCAAAAATGACGAGAGATCAGATCTTCTCGTAATTATGAAAACTCAACATTTACATCTTGGTACACATCTGTCTGAAATATGGGTTCAATTTACCGTTTAGTTTGTTAGATATTAACCAGGATGGAATTGTTTTCTGTTGCAGGTGAAGGTCTGGTTCCAAAATCGTCGAACGAAGCACAAACGGATGCAGCAGGAGGAGGAGGCGAAGGCGCAGCAGCAATCGGGCGGCGGGGGCGGCGGGGGCGGCGGGGGGAACGGGAACAACAACGCGAACAACAAAAACACCCATCACGTGAGCAAGTGGCAGCAGGAGACCGGTGACTATCACCACGAGGAGGAGGAGGAGGAAGAGCACATCGATCCCGAGGCCGAAGAGTGTTCGAGCGGGTCCGAGGCGTAGCTAGACGTCCTCTGCCTGGACTAAGGCGTCAGGAGTTCCGTCTGACCGACGAGGAACGTCCTCGAGAACGTCTCACCAGCTCCTCCAGTCGAATCCTGAAGGACTCTGGAGTCCAAGTGGAATCACAACGAAATTCGAGGAATTTCCAGGTCGAACCCATGAGCAAAGACCTGGAATCGTCGATCGTTCCAAACGTGGACCTGAAATTGAATCACACGGGGAAATGGGGCTGACACCCACGGGAGGACCGTTCGGGGAAGGTCGAGGAACCGAGTCGCATCGGTGAGGCAATTCCAGACTGGAATTGCGAAGCAATATCGAGATGGATTTGTCGAGCAATTTCAGGATGGACTTGTCGAGCAACAACTCCGAGATGGAACGCTTCTAAATGGAGTTTGCGAATCAGGAATTGTCTCGACTGGTCTCCCAAGGAGGAATTGCCGGGTCGGAGATTAGTTTACTACAGTTTTCCAAAGATCGCGCGGACGGCGAGACCCGGGATTCCCTGGAGGGTAGTTCCGAGAAAGGAACGTACTTCGAGCGGAATCGCTGGGTATTGAATCGCGAATTTCAAAGACTGTGCTCAGTGCGAATTACGGAGTCGAGGAGCATCGAGTGGGAGGGACGGACTTCTCCTCGAGATAACATGAATTTTTCTGTAAAAATCGTGCGAGTTCGCGAAAGTGCAAGCTCCCTAATGGCGGAAATATCGATGGGAGAATCGTTGGAGTTGCGGGAAATTCCGAGGATCTTAAGCCTCTATTGCATAACTCGTAGAGAATCCACGTAGATGTCAGTTTCGTTGATCAATTTGTAGACGTATAAAGAGCCAAGGGATAATTTTTTTTTTTTTTTTTTTTTTGTTTAATTAAAGAGAATAGAATTCATGCAATGGAGGGTTAACGCCGAAGTAGGTTAAAGAGTGAGAGTAAAAGATACTTGGATGGCGTAGACTGAGACTGGTTGAAGGAGAGTTGAGTTGATTAGAAATAAGTGAACCCTAGAAGAAGGATTACGAATCCTTCGACGAGATCGTGCGGATCTCCTGTTGGCAAGACTGACTATCCCCCGTATCCGCTTCCGTGTTCCTCGCGTCGAAAACTAACGAGAAACTAGGAGGTCCTTGTTGCTGCTCAAGTGTCCTCGAAGCAGGGAAGGTCGTAATTTTATTCAAATAACAGACGACAAATACACGAGAACAATTACACGAGGCGAAAGTAGACCTGAAGTCTCCCAAGATAAACAATTTTTTCGTCTTTGGATCGATCATTTGAAATTTGATGTCTGGATATGATTTCTGTTCATTTCTCTTCGCGAGTTCGAGTTTCTTTTGGAGAATCGACGGAAGTTTCGAGGTTTCGAAGACCTCGAAGCACGGGTAATGGAAGCATTGTTCCTCGGGGCTCGGCGAAGCTAAACGGTCGGGTTTCCGGCGGAAATGGCGACGTCGGGGTGCCCCGAGTGTTTGAAAGGAACTCGACGACCAGTCCAACCCCTGCTTTTCCATTCGCGCTTTCCTCGATGGAATCGCGATCTTCTCCCAGTACGTTCATTTCATCTTCATTCTTTTTCACCATAGTTCCTCAATCGATCCACAAAAAAAAGACACCGAAACATCTCTCGGGGGAAAATGTAGGACATTTTTGGTGTACTTTCTTTTCCTTCCAGTTCGTACGAGAGTTGCGGCGGATCGAGTGCATTCGTTGGTATCAAACCTTCGTGGTATTAATCAGATATTTCGAATATTTACGACATTTGACAGGGGTGGAAAGAAATTTAGGGAAAGTAAGACACAAGCGTGCAGTTTTCGGGATACAAGATCCCCGCCCCTGGTGATTGTATCGTATGGGAAACACATGCAAAATGTACGCGGAATGCACTTCATAATTTAATATAATCATATTAACGTTTCATTTAGCGAGAGTGTATATAACTCTGCATACGTTTAGCATATATTATCCATATTCGAATACATAAATGCTTAACATCGACGAGCTGGTAATATCAAACAATTAGCAGGTGATCGTTACGACCACCACGCTGGCCCTCTACAGGAATAATAAATAATATAAATTTACCGGAGATGGGCACGATTGCATTAAAATCGACGAATGCACCCGATTTCGCAAGGCTCTCCCTTGCAGAGATGGGCAAAATCTCAAATCAAAATTCTCGTTTAGATACAAAATTCCATAGAGAGAATAAAGGACGAACGAGAAACAGATGATGGAACAGATCAAGTATTCGAATAAAATTTTGCCCAGCTCTGCTCCCCCTGAAGCTCGAAGATTAGGGGTGGTGTCCACCCCCGTCGATCAACGTCGACGCGCCTGCGCGCATCTTGCCGTAGAACAGTCCCCCGTGTATATAAATATCGAAAAGAATCGTAGACTGTGATCCGTGGCGGATCAGCCGTCCCGCGCCTCCCTTAGAAAGGACGAAGGATCCCTTTCGTTCCAGTCCGTGTAAATAGTTTGACAGAGGCGCGCGATCACAACGAGCAAGCATGAGAGACGAGGTAGAGTGTATGGGCGCGTGTATACAAGGCGTGCGGAAATTTGTCGTCCAACTTTTGGCCAGGTACGGTACTCGTCGATGCATAAAAAGGGAGATGGTAAAAGTGAGTCTAGAAACGAACAATATTTTATTTGGGTCCGAGGAATAATTTTATTTGTATCGAGGTGTCTTTTTAGGTTTGTCTGGACGATTTTTTAGCACCGAAAATTGAATTTCAAGGGGTGAAACCGCACTCCCTCGAAGTTCATAGTGCGATTTCACTCATTACGATCGTTCATTTCCGTATCCACGTTTGTCGATCACTTATTTGCTTACTTCGACGAGTTCTACGCGCGTCCAAAGTTTGGGTGAGAATTTCACTGCGCGTTAGAGACGAGAAAGACGCTGAAAGCGAGTGCCAAACTTCGTACCCATAGCGAGAAGAATCCCAGTGTAAAACTCGAGTTGTACTTGCGATTGTATTTAAACGTCGTTGTCCCACGAAGCGACCAGTATTCCCCCTTTGTCGATCGATGTCTCCGAAATGTACCGACGATTTAAATTATTGTATCGATAGAACGTTAGAGGGATGCCTTGGCTAAGGCGTCGGGAGACGATCGTTCCCCGAGGTGTCGTCGTTTCCATCGTCGTTCCCCGGTCTCCTCGACGAATGACGCGGTATACTTCTGTTCCTCCAGGAGACCGGGGAAAGTTTGAGTGGAAGAAGGGAGCTGAAAAGGGAGTACGTGTTCCGTTGGATCGATCGTGCTCCCGGAATCTTGGCGAACGACCGCCATCCCGCGTTCAGGGGTCCGTTTGTAAATACATTGTACATAAAAGAATTGTGATTTTATTCGACGTGCAAAGGCGTAGCGTTGCACGGTCATCGGAAGATTCGGTTCGTGTTCTAACGATATAGCGAAATAAATTATATCATCTCTTCACGATACACGTGTGCGTTTCATTCACCAGCCTTTGATCAGGGACGGCGCGCGACACTTGGACAATCGCGGTCGATATTCTGTTTTGTACAGCGAATCCCACGTGGGCCTGGATGCGCTGAACAATGTATTTGCACCTTGTACAGGTGCGAGAGTAACGCCGTATGCGGATTCTATTTTAAATTGCCGACCATGCCTTTCAGCTTACAGGCTGTATCGACGAAACCAGTCGCGGATCGGTAAGTTTGACTAAGTTCGAATGGGGAAAAGGAGAAAGAATCGCGCGTGTTGTTTGTGGAACTAAACGAATTATCGTTTGTTTCGACCAACTAGTAGAAAGTGAGAATCGCTGAGAATATCTCGACCTTTCGGAGGTGCCAAACGTATCTCAACATTCCTTGTTTCAAGTAATGCCAGATATACGAATCTATAGATAACCATCGGGAGTAACAACTGCAACAGAATACAATCGTTTTAGTCGTTTCTTAATTATCTAAGGCTCTCGACACTTCTCCACTCGGAGGCTATGGCATGCGAAACATAATACGCGATGTTCCCCAGCGCCAAACGCGCTACCTGGGCGGCGCTAGTGGCACATCCTCCTTTAGAACTCGTTTATTCATTCATTCATTTATTTAAAGTGCGTAACTTATTATACTGGATTGTCGAGAAAGTCATGACGTATTTTTTCTTGATTTTTCAAATGTTATTTATTTATACAAAGGACAAAGATCAATCACTGATATATAGTCCGTTTTGTTCGATAACCTTTCGCCACCGTTCAGCGAGTTTCATAATTCCTCGTTCATAGAAGGACCTGTCTTTATCGGCGAAAAACTGACTAAGGCGCTGATTAACAGCCTCGTCGGAATCGAACGTTATATCGCGCAAAGAAGCTTGAAGAGCGCGAAACAAATGGAAGTCCGATGGCGCAAGATCTGACGAATATGGTGGCTATGGTAACAAATCCCATCCAAGCTCCGGTAATTTTTTAATTATTGCTTTGATTTTGTCATCATTACCCCGCGATGGGTCTCCCTGACCGAGGAGCATCGCTGAGATTAAAATCACCAGCACCGAAATTCGTGAACCATCGTTGGCACTGATGTTCTTGTAAAGCATTCTCACCGTAAACTTTATGCAACTTTTCGCAAGGTTGACTCGCGTTCTTCCCTTTATGGAAGTAAAACAATAGAATATGGCAATTATATGAAAATTCAACCGAATCGATCAGTCTTTTGTTTAGTAGGAAGCTAGAGTTCTTAGTTGTCGAATGACAGCAGTCACGTGGTTGCAACTGACTCTAGTACTGCCAAAAGTAAGTGATTAGGTGACTAGTGCCACCTGTTGCAGAAATCCGTCACGACTTTTCCGACAACTCAATATAAAGTTATTGCACTATCGCTTACTTATTACTAGCTTATTTCCATTCTCCTTATCATCGTATTGCGTGACTCCGGCATTGTTTTAATACTGTTTGCAGTATCTCTTACTTGTCATCTATTGGGACACCCGTTGGCCCCTCTCTAGCTCGGGTACCTCGAGGATGCTAAGCCCGTACTGTAGCCACAAACACCGTCACATCCCCTGACGGCGTTTAAAACTCGAACCGAAAACGTATTTACCAGCGAGACGTTACCAGACAAGTTTAAATTCCGAAACATAACGCGATGCATCGTCTCTCGGACGGAATTCGAGCTTGAAACGGGAAATTACGGATCTCGAGGATCCTGGGTGAAAGAGGTTGGAGCGCGATTAATCGTAATGATAAAAGATCGAGCAGTGCTGGCGGTAATTGGCGGGTCGGCGTGAGCCTGGCGCAACGAAAACGAAGGCTGCGACGTCCCTTGCTAATTGACGTCCACTCGAAATCCGAGGATTCAACGCGTCCTTCTCCCCTCCACGCCTCGAGTTTTCAATAATCGCTATGTAAATTCTCCGCAAGCGAATCCGTCGTCGCGGGCCCGTGATTATTGGCACGCGTTTAAGGGCCCCCGCTGACAAATCGTTTCCACGGAAGTGTCCTTTCGTGAGTCCCTGGCTCTCCCATTCCCAGGCAACCGGGCTCGATCCTTGTCGATAATCGCTTTATAATCGCCGCTTTCGGGACGAATAATTACGCCAGCCACGGCTGGCTGCCCCCGTAATTAACCCGCGTCTGCTTTCGTGCCCCAAACAACAGATACAACGAGGAGAGTCGTTATTTTTACTCGAACCCCGTGTATTCCTCTCGGAATCGCCTTCGTTGGCGAATTCCATAAACTTTGGCAGACTTCTAATAATCATTTCTATCACAGTTCCCATTTATCTGTCGTTCTTTCATGTAAACTTTCACGTATTTAACGAGTGTGTGGTCCAACGATCGCTTTGGTCCCGCTGGCAGCCATAACTTGTAACTAAGAAACAAAATTCTTCGTCCAAATAAATATTCTTAATCTCGAAGACACGCACCGCCACCCTGTAGAAGGTAAAGTCAGGCTTCGCGCGAATACCCTCGCAATTAATTTCCAACGACGACTCGATTACGATGCAATTTGACTGCCTACTCTGTTTAAGTACGCCATTAAACGTTTCACGTGAAGCGTCCACTGTAAAAATAATTAAACGTCAGTGGGCGACGAGTACGCCCGACGATCATCGATAAATTGAAGAGTTCGATTAATCGCGACGATCGGAATTACCGTGGTAAAAGGGGAACGGGGAACGGAGGAATCGTTCGCGGGGCGATAATTAAGCGCGTTAATTGGAACGTTGACCGAGGGTCGATAATTAAGCCCAGTAGGGGGAGAGGGGGGTGGGGAGAGAAGGGAGGAGAGGAGAGGGTGGAGCACGTCAAATCCCCAATTAATAGATCGCATTGTTCATCGGGCTTCGCCTGTTGTCAGCTCGTAAGTTCATTTTCCAGTTGAAACCACGGCAGGGGCTCATTAATGTATTCCTGGGCGTGGCGTCCTTAATCGATTATTACCCGGTGATCTGGCAATTAGCGGCGCCGTTCCGTTCGTATCGATCCACCTTATCGCGCGGGTAATCTCGTTCCCCGTTGAAACCAACGATGTTCCGATTTTAAAAGGTAACAGGTCGACGACGCCCCGCCCTACCGGATTCCCTGCCACGGAGGAACGTTTCGATCCGTGTATCCGATACTTAACGAGTCTTGCGACACGAAGAGTTGTGGAGCCGTGAGTTTTGAGACGTGCCTGGTCAGCTGTCGGGCTTAATTAGAGAAACGAAGCACAGTACTAAATTTGCTTAGGCGTTCTAAGCTCGACCGTAGGTTCGTTTTCGGTTTCATCGTCCGGCATTGGGCAATCCGAGACCTCGACGCCAGAACCGGTCGAGATTTCTGGTGATCGGAAGCGAGGACTATTTTCAGGAGAAAAAATCTCGTCTTTGATTCGTGGAATATGCTAAAATAGGAGACGACTTTGGCGCGATATCCTCCTCGAGACAGAGACGGGCAAAACCGTAGGGTTCGAATAAATTTGAAGTTCGCTCTTGAACATTTTTCAAAGAATGAAACGAGACAAACGTATCGGCAAACTTCAGATTTATTCGATGCCTAGGGTTTTGCCCATCTCTGCCACGAGAAGACCCCCCGACCTCGAGCCAGGAACAATGATCGGCACCTCGTTCGATAAGGATACTTAGGAACAATGCTGTTGCACTACCACGTCCCTCGTCCTCCGATAAGGACACCTCTCTCTAAACGATAGCCAGCGTTCGGTTGGGAGGCGAGCCAGCCAAGGGAAGAGCAGACGAAGGAAAAGGAAAGGCGCTCCATGGAAGGGAGAACACGAAGGGTGGGGGTCGTCGAGGGCCGCGGTGTTCAGAACTGCTAATTATGTAAATTGCCGGTGTTGCAAATTACCCTCACAGTTTGCGTTCATTCTGCACACAATCCACACGGTCCCTGCACACCTCGCACGGAATCCATCCACTCGGATACTGTTACTTCCTTCGAGAAAGAGAGAACAGGACGGCGAGAGCGAGACAGAGAAAGAACTTCTCGGGCCCCTCTGGATGGAACGAGATCCTCCAGGTACCCCCGCCATGCTGGTTGTTCGTCATAACCGGTACTCAACGACGCGCGAGTACACGGGTACAATGTTTAGCCGCATGAAAACCTCGGCTGATGGATATTTTCATTGCGCTTGATAACGTCAGTCTCCTCGGAAATTGGTTAAGCTGAGAAACGGAGGGAAGAGTGGGATTTTTGGAAGGTGGACGCGCGTTTTTTCTTAATTCGACTGATCCGCGATTGTTGCACTTTGTATTTGGGAGTCGATCGTATTTCAAGTTGGTAAAGTGACAAGGGATTTTTCGGTTCCTTTGTACCTAAGGAATGGGTCCTACGAAACGGATAACAATAAATGTGCAGAAATAACGATATCAATGAATCGAGGTTTTGTGATGCCTCGGAGTCGTCTACATTTTTACTACGCCTCTATTTCTCGTTCTGCACACTTGATAATTAATCCGAATCCTCGCGATAATTCCTTACGCATAAACTCGACGATGATCGTTAACATGGCGAGTGATCATTGCGATATTAATGTACGTGGTCGTATTAGGAATTTCCGAGAATTCCCAGCGGCGTTCCTGGCCGTAGGGCACGGATCGACGCCAGCGCTGGCTAATGAAATTCAGCGTCCAGCCGGAATTAATACGACTGCATGAAATGCTATATCATTAACTCTATTTTGGAGGATCGCTGGAACCGTGAGGAGGAGGATCGTGGAAACCGGTTGGCGTACAGCGGGCCCATTACGGAACTCATCGCAGAGTCGATATGATTGAGTAGAATACCGTATCATTACCTCCGTTTCGCAGCGTGGAATATCTCGACGCAACAAGAGTCATAGAAACGGTTTCAGTGCCGCTGGCCGCGAGCAGAATCGCATGTACACCTGCGGGAATCGATATCGTTTAATATATCCCCGCTGTTGATGGTTGGCTGACCATGGAGTCGTGGGACTCTTAAACGATGGGAATTTACGCGTATCGAACCCTCGAAGCAAACCGAAAACAACCAATTAGTCGAAAATATCGGAAAGCTGACGAAACTTTATTTATCTACGAAACGAATCCGCGAAACAGCGAGGCCCGTCCACCAGAAATGCTCGGACAGTTTTATCCGGCGACGGAAACGCCTGGCTTTTGGTTTCATTGCCATTCAAATCCAGCAGGGATCGTGGACGGTGCGCGTTTAGCGGCACGGAAAGGTGTTTTTCGGAGGAGAGAACGACGCACGTAAATTAGGGAGGATAAGTGGCCGTACTGGCGGGGAATGAAGAAGTTCGGACACGCCAGGTCTCCGGCGAGCCACGTCGCTCGTCCAGGAAGTGCTCGATGCACGGGTAATTGACGATTCCGCGTCCCTCGGCTTCGAGCTTAATGCCAGCGTCCGAGTATTTCTCTGACGACCGAGGTAATCCGAACGGAATCTCTCTCCCGCGGCCCTAAAAGTGTTACGTGCCGTTTTCACGTGCCACGAACGCTTATTTACCGCGGACGATCGTAATTAGGCGAACCAGGGACTAAAACCGCCTCGCGAATGCGCCCCGTTAATGGCCGCTAACGGCTGTATCGCGACGTGGACGGGTCCGTAATTCCAATAATTTCGCCACGGGATCGATAAATTCGTTCCTTGGAAACCGTTTCGACGAATAGATCCTTGGAACGATCGCTCGGCCGCTCGTCGTCGCTGACGGGAGCGGTGGGTGGCTGCGAACAATCGCAAATCGGGATTGTTCTTAAATTTATACGCGATTAATGTACGCGCGGAGATGTGGAAGATCTGGACGAGGCCTATCTTCGAATAATCAAAGCTGTAAGAAAGTCTGTATACCAGGAGACTGCTCGTGGTTAGACAAAATGAGACCTAAACAAGGCTAATTGAATGAAATCAGAAAAATGAATAGAAAAGAAAATATCCGGCACAAAATTTTACGTACAAAAGGTGTCATTAAGTATCGCGTCAAACTTAACCCAGCCCTCGCAAACAGCGCCCGAAGTTGAGGGTAGTTTGAGGTACCGACCGAAACATCGATCTTCCGCGGTGAATATCTCAAAACAGCTAAATACTTCCAGACGAAAAGTGGTTAAGAACAAAATTCCGCGATCGTGCAATTCTCGGCAGCCTCCGAGGGACGAGATTTTTCCAGGGAAGAGATTCACCTGGCCCCGCAGCGTCGAGGTAGCCCCGCGCGCGATTGCGGCGCAACACGCACGGAACATTTGTCAAACACTTTAGGATCTGTCGGGGCATTGTTTTCCCGTCGATTCCGGGCTCGGAAAGCACGACTTTAACCGATGTTTTACACGCTCGATTCCTGGAACCGGATCCGCTCCATCTGGGATCCCAGGCTCGCGGCATCCGAGTTGCACGTCCGTCGTGGAACGAGTGGAAGAGAAACGCTCGAAGAAGAGACACGCACCGACGAACACGAGGGTGGTGGAAGAAGAAGAGGAAGAGGAGGAGGAGAACGACGTGGGATGAAGAGAGAGAGAGAGAGAGAGAGAGAGAGAGAGAGAGAGAGAGAGAGAGCGTGGTATACGTGGCCCGGGTCTACGGGGCCCATTTCGTCTGTCAGGCCCAATTCCGCTCGGGCCCAGGAGCCTTGGGCTTTCTCCGTTCCGTGCGCCCTTCTGTAGCTGCAGTTTATGGCCGTCATTACCTCGATCGGGCACCAGCTCGGATTAAACGATTTGTTCGTATGCATGGACCAGAGGGGGGGGGGGGGGCTTTAGACGGAGGGACTTCATTCGAATCACGCCGGAGATACTACGGAGATGTTAGGCTGAACGTCACTCGCGACTGTGAACATTTTTATACCACTTTTGGCGGGATAACTGTGTTTGAATTATTCCTGAAAGAATCCTAGGTGGAAGTCATCCTAGGTCACGTCTCTGAAATAATTTACCTTGACAGTGCTTCTCACTGAAGACCAAACAATATTAATTCCGAATGATAAGTATCAAGGAAAATAAATTTGAACGAAATTCTTAAACTTCGACGAGGATATAAAACTAAATACCAGAATAAATAGTTTGGAAAGAAAACTTGATCACGGTGGAAACTTTCAAGAGCATTAGTCGGACAGTCAACGTGCTAAAGTGGGCCCGAGTTCTTGAGTAGATTGTTTTACAACACATTAGTCATATAGTTACATAAACGACAGCATCGAGTAACAATTATAATTGTGTTAAAGTGCACCACCGTGACGCTGAGAGTCTACAGTTCAAATCTTTAGGTTCGAACCTGTTCAGCACTGTGTTATACATTTCTGTTGATTGGTAAGGACACACTGTATAGGAAAAGGAATTCCGCGGAGATAGGTAGCAGAGGAGATAGACGATTCAGAGCGAATATGTACATTAAGAAACCGATGTAGAGAGCGTACACCAGGCTGAAGTAGTTGCAGGTACGAAGCTCCTGATAAATAAAGCAACATAACTGAAAAATGCATATTTGATATTCAGCTAGATGGACGCAGCCGAGCACTTCCTCGTCGAATCATGCTTCTGGTCGGGTGTGGTGGAATTACATGTCTAATGGAAAGTCGGTGTCAGGTAATGCCTCTTGACAGTTGGAGCGTTTAGCATAGCGATTAGGCGGATAGTCGAGGAAGCAAATATTTACGTCGTTTTTCCATTAATTTATTCAACTCGTTTCAACTCGTTGCAACCTACGTTAATTATACCATCCTTGGGGTTGGTTTTGCTTCTCGCGTTCGATGCGATATCGTAGAGGTCACGAACTCAGCTTCAGGTTGGTACAAGCTTCGATTCGGAGCTTTGTTGAAAGCCTGGACAAGCCAGTAGGCCTTTCGGAACGATGACATCAGCCCGCGCTCGGTTTCGTGTAACAAGACCTCCATGATTTTTGACTCGTTCCTGGTCGGCTGCCCGATGGAAAACGATTTCGTCGAGTCGTCGACGGACGATTTACGATCGTGCACTGCTGGAAAAGGAGAAAGTCGAATCTCACGGGGTAGGCGAGGATCGATCGGTGAATTCCGTTCTGGCCGCTTAATCCAACTTTAATTTGGACTTTACGAGCGTCGTTACCTGGTCAGCGCGGTGGTCCCGGGCCCCGTTTCACCTCCGCGTCCGTGGATTTATTTTGTGGCACACATTCGTGGAAAAAGGTCGTGTCGCTTCGCGTGTTATTCAAATGCAAACAACGGCTCTAACTCAACCGGTGACTTATTGGCCGGACCGATCGGAAATACGCGTCCACGGTCGCCGTGATTCGTGGATCGTGTGTCCTGTCGCTTGGGATATTCTTTTCCTCGGTAGATCCAATATTTTTCGTCGAGAAAGCCACGCTGGACTTGTTCGTACGATTTTACCGAAATTTTATAGTAGATAGGAATCGTAGGTCCGAGCTTCGTTTTCATTCCAGCTGCGCCCTTGATAAAATAACCAAGTACCAGGTACCCAATAAATTCTCTATATTAACTTTTCTCAAACTCGAGTGACTCCTTCTCAGAGATGGGCGAAACCCTAGGCTTCGAATAAATCTGAAATTTGCCTACATGTTTGTCTCGTTTCCTCTTTTAAACATTTTCCAAAGATGAAAACGCGACAAACACACCGGCAAACTTCAAATTTATTCGAAGCCTAGGGTTTCGCCCATCTCTGCTCCTTCTCGTGCGATATTCAAACGAACATCTGTCGTCATACCGATCGCTCTTGAAATTTCTACTCCTTACTCGCCGAGCAATCTCGCAAGCTAAAATTATCCTTAGCCGCTCGCTCGAGCGCCCGTCCAAATAAATCAGCATACCGCGTTGCCATTAATCAGCTATTACTCGTATAAAATGTTCCCCGTCTCCGCTCGATGCATGCCTCCGCCGGAGCGTCCTACAATTACACCGCGGCGTGGAAAGTCGTTGTCAGTTAACGCCTCCCGAGTGTCGGGGATCGTTTAATTCGCCGATTAAGCCGATAGCCGAGGCGAATTCTAGGCGAGCTCGATCGCGGGGCTCCCTCGAGTTTTCTCGCGATGCAAAAGCTGCCGGTTCGAGGAAGCTCGGCGGACAGAGGAATCCAGACGAGGCGGAGGCACGGGGTCAAGCGATCCGCTCGGTTTCAAAGTCACTCGGAATCGTCTTTCACGGTACGTTGGGCAACACCGAGGAAGACGTTAGCAACGATATGATTAGAGGCGAGAACTCTCGCGGCGAGATCGATAGGCGAATCTTAACGCCGACCCGTGGAAATCGCGGCCGTCTGCAATTTTCCTCGGCGCTTCCTGCTGCATCGGAGCTGCAGGATTCCCGTTGGCGCCTCCCTTGGAAATCGATCTTCGGATGTGCCGATTGGGGCCCCCGGGGTATCGAGAATCAGACTTGGACGCAACGAGGGGAGATGGTTTTGTTTTAGAGTCGGAAAAGTTTTATCGAAGATGGGGAGGAGAACAGGGGAGGATCGAGTGAGTTGGAAAGCATTGCGATTAGTGGTTGGTAGCATTTCAGATTGGAATATTTCTAGTAGCAATGTTATTGGTCATAGGATTTACTGAACACCGCTATTTTCTTAACGCTTACGATACTTCCGTCGCACAGCATGTCAACTGCTGACAACGAAAACCTCTACATACTATACCCGCCTCGTTAAGCCGCATAATCGAATAGTTTCTCTCAATCTCTCCGTGTACCTCCGCAATGTCAAGAAACGCGTGGTCCGAAACCGTGCTCCCTCTCTCCTCCGAGTCCCGGTCTGGTCATCGAGGAATCGAACTCGCCCGAAAACACAAATTCGCGTGTCCCATCTAATGCCATAAATCTGTCATCCAGCGGCGTGGAACAAGCTCGTTTGACTCGCGCTGCTTTGTCGGTGTGGAACGCGACGGAATTCGCAATTTAGGCTCGTCGCTGGTCGCGCGTGTAAGAATCAGTCCAATCGAGAGGGATCTCTCCCGGCGGAGGGCAGCAGGGCCCCGAGGAGAGAAAGAGATAACTCTTGCCGGGCCCGGTGGGACCTTGTACGCATGACTCTCCGCGTGGACAAGTCACAAGGTGTTCGGCCCTGAAACAACGAGCCGTGGAGGTGTCCGGATACGACTCGGGGCCCGACCCTACCCCGGCGTATCCCCCTCCCGGTCGGATACACCCCCGACAATATTGTAAACAAAATGGTACCACTATTTCATTGGTAACCCGACACCCCCGTGCTGAACCCACACGCATCGCCTTCCACCGCCTCCTCTGTTCTCCGTTGTCTCCCCTCTAGGCCCGCCTGCCCGTTTTCGTGGCCCATTCTTCTTCCGCCACAGTTTCTCCCGCGACGCTTCGAGAACAACCGTGTCCGCGCCATCGCAATTGCCGTCGAAAACGAAAATTCCGAAGCTCCTCTTACAAAGCTCTTTGGAAGAAAAATTCGTGGATTCTCGGTAACCCCCCCAAAAAATTCACGATTTCGTTTCCAGGGGCACCGGAGGCGTGCACGACCCTTGAAAAATCGATTCCACGCCAAGACAGCGGGGGCAGGAGGGTAGAGGACGAGGAGATCGTTGCTCTCGCGGGAACGGAGCCGCTGCACGGGTAGAAATGCAAATCCGAGGGAAATCGAGGGGAGAGAAGAGGTTAGCTGGGCAAACATGTGGTTAGTTGGCCGAGGTTGGCCCGGGGTTATGATAGGTTCGCGTGGCTGGGCCACATTAGACAGATCCGCGGATCGAGATCTGGAATCGTAGAAATCCCTCCCGTACGGATGATACTCGGTTATTAGGCGTTACGCGCCGGTTCCAGGCTTTCCTTTTCCCCGCTCTTTAGCCGACGTCCGGCGTCGTACGAGTCTCTCGACGATCGGCTAGTTGCAGAGGATATATACCCCCGTTCCCATCCGAGGATCGTTTTCAGCGTGTAATTCGACTCGTTCGATTCTACGATTCCGAGTGACCTGCCGAGGGGAAAATTGCAGGACACCTACCCACTTTGTGCTCGATTTCTTTTCCGATCGATCGGAAGACGGACCGTCTCTTCGATCGCTTAATTCGCGGCGATCGCTCTCGTTGCCTTCTGGGAACCGTACCTCGCTCTGATTTCTTAGGTTCACAGATGGATCCATTGAGATCTCCGCGGAATTGTAGCTTCCGAGAAACGTGGAGTTTTCTAGCCAGTTTTGATCGTTACGGGCTGACAGCACTTTGGAGACGTTAAACAGTGGAGCTCTTTAGAAATTAATCCCTGTTGAACTACAAGAAAGTTAATTTTTATTAAAAATGTCGAGCTCATTTGAACAAGTTTTTAGGTTTCTTTCGATGGGTCCATCGAAGGAATCCTCACCGGACCGTCAGAAGATAAATATTTCACGCTGTACTGTGTCTACAACTTCTTCGAAACGTAGTGTTACAGTTCTCAAAGCATAGTAAATCTGAAAAAAAAAATTCTATCCAGCCATTCACTTATTAAGATTCGTTTCGACCGTGGTACGTATCCCTCCATCAAGAAACTATTCGTTTCGCGCCATCTTCTTGCACGCCTACTCTTCGTTCGGCTAGCGATCGGGAAACAATCGCGGAAGGAGTTTAGTTTCACCCGTGGAGCCGACTTTCATTTGATTGTGTTACGGCACCGGTTTCGCGCGAGCCACAGAGTCGACTCGAGGCGTAGGATCAAGCGTGCAACGAGGTGCAATAAAAATGCACCCGGCTGCAGGCGCGAAGGGCGCCGCAGCTGATCGACTTTAGTTTACGGTGACGTCTGCTGGTACTACCGATCGTTCCCATAAATTAACATAAACTCGGCCCGGAACGGTCGCTACTAAAACCGCTTATGGGGTTACATAAAGCCGTGAGTTACCGTGGACGACGTTGGACGTAATTGAATGCCGGATCGTGGCTAATGGACGTTTAATGGCCCTGTAATGCTGCTCGCGTTCTAATTGACTCGAAACGCGCGATTATCGCGACGAAACGTCGCCTCAGAATTTCCAGGGTGCGGTTGGACGACGCTGGCAGCCGTGGAACGAGTCCATTTCGAGGAGGAAATCGTTGACGATGGAACTAAGATATTCCCCTGCCGTTTCCATCCTTTTTTCTTGTTGTTTGAATGTTTGGCCATGCGGGTAATGCTCGGTCTTTCTATAGATAATCGTAAAATAATCTATATTCGGTTGGTTTTGAAATGGTACTATTTTAGAGAGTTGTTTCTTCAAAAAGATAAATGAGACTATGTTCTCAATTTTTGTCAAAGATAAGAACCGTGCCCGCTATAAAAGAGTATATCTAAAGATTTGCAACACGGTCAACTTTGCGCCAAGTTTGAGTTGTTGCTCCATTTACTGCCCGATCTCCCATGGAACGAGATAGTCGTGGCTATTGAAATCGACTATATCGATTATACATTTTTTTGTTCAATTAGAAATCAAGTGAATTAGATCGTTTAACAGATCCAGTGGCGCGTTTGCATGAATGCCTTCCGGGCAGGAGAACGATCATCGAATTCCACATTCCGGTGCTAAGCATGTCTGGATTCCAGTGCCAGCTCCTCGCATATTTGACTCTGCATAGTTATCGAGAAGAACGCTTAGGTTTAAACAGCTTCCTCCTCTACGGATTTAATCTCATTCCGCGTGAATTTGCCCCTTTTATAGATATTCCCCTGGCGATTCAACACCTTCGGCTACCTTTTCACGACGCAGACACGCGCCGGTCGTTTCCATTTGTCCCAATTTGTTTAAGAGATCGTTTCAAGCTTGCCAGTGTAGGCAGATTTATATTGCTAAACTAGTCCCATTACTTTGAAGCGAATGATCTAGTTTATTAATATTTCCGCGTTTCCTTCGGGTTGCGCAACGTGCAATATTAATCTCCGCGAAAGGAAACCTAATTCGTATCGCTGAGAGTAATTGTCTACGAAGACCTACTCCCACCTTTAGGTGAAACTCGTTGCGCGAGAGAGCGAAATAAAAAGAACCATGGATGACTCGCTGACCTACGACTCCACACTCGCGAATGTTCGAGTGGCAACCACCCTGAAAAAGAAAGGAGCACACCCTCGTCTCCCTCCCCCTCGCGGTAATAATATCCTGGAACGTTGAAACGGTGTTCCGCGATCCCTCATCAAGAGGAACGTTCCCTCGAATCAACGGGTGTCCCATAAAAATCCCCGCAACCGTATTCGGCATTAAATCGATGGATAGGAGCGCATCTAGCGTGCGCATGGGGGCCGGTTATGGTCGCGGAACGATCGTGGATCGGTCGAGTTTACGCGAACAGCGGCGATAAGTTCTCCAGAAGGAATGGAAACAGGAACGGGCAACGAGAATCGGGGGGCGGGGGGGGGGGCGGGACGAAGGGGGAGAATGTGTAATCAGTTTAATGAATAGTCGACCAGCGTAATTACGGCCGAGCATACAGTACACCGAGCACTCGCGAAGACCGAGAAAGAGTTGGAACATTACCGAGGAACTCTTGGATTCCTCGTCGATAGCGCCTTGTTTCGTTTTATTGGAGCGTTGGTCGCTGATCGAGGTGTTCCTGAAACATGGAAATTCGTCTGCGGCATCGTGGCTGAGATATGCGATGGGCTTGTTGACTCTATCAGGCTCAGGTGGCAGAAAAGCACATACTCCAGGCAGAATCAGTGTTGATAAAATTCTAGGTAGATACTAAATATAAAATAATCCCGTAAAGAGTGTCGTCAAGAATACGAGACCCATCCAGATCGATTCTTCGTGAAAATACGAATCGAAAAGTCCTGTTCCATTTTGCGATCCGAGGTTTCGTTGTCGAGATACAAGCAATTAAAGTATGCGCGCGCGCGAACGGTCACGCAGCGGGTAATCAGCTGACCGAGACATAAAATGGCGCACGCCGTGAGTCACCCCGATGGAATTTAATTGCTCGTATCTAAGTGACCAATCATCGGATCGCAAAACGGTAAAGGACTTTTCGACTTCTTTTCGCACGAGCAATCCTTTTCACGGGGTTTGATTTCTAGATTTCTAAAAATTCTATAAATTTACGATCGAGTGAATGTATGTTGGTTCCGGTCTTGTTTGAGAATAGTTATTAAAAGCCGATCAGCGATCGAAACAACGTGCAAGATCGCTCGCCAACGCGACGTAGATCGAGTGGATCGGTCTGAGAATAGAATCAGGGGACTTCCAGTGACTTCTGGCCGGATACTGAACTACACGCGCGTCCGATCTATCGATAATGGACGCGTGGAAGTATTCGTCGCTGCTACGTGACCGTGCATACGCGCCCATCCGATCGTGTTTTATCGCGAATGCTTGTCCAGGGTCTGTACATCTTGATCGAATGCGTTATAATTTATAATCCTTGCCGCGACGTTCTCCGTTATTTTGTACCTCTAATAATTTAATACGTCTTTTACCATCGGCAACCCTTGCATGTTTAGTTTCCTTGGAATTAATTCCGAAAAGAGAGAATTATTAATTTAGAATTGGAGAATTTAGAATTGGAAAATAGAGGAAGGGCTGAGCTCTGTGCTCGTAGAACATTTCGATAGCCGTGGACGAATATTCGAGTAGGGAAATATTGGGCAAGTCTCGACGGTCCTAGAACGAACACCGAGGCCTCGTATCACCGGCATAAACGCACACGCGCGCAACTCTGGCCGGCTTCTCCAAGCTGTCCCAGAAGATATACTCGCTACCATTAACATTATTATGTGAGCCAGCGCTCGTCAGCGGGGATAAGTGAACGCGGCCGGCTTATTAAATTGCTGGTGTAACATTACGATTTACAGGGCAATAAGAGAGTTATCCAACCAGTGGCTCGCGAGTGTACACGCGCGTTAACGTTGCGTGTCTCTGCGCTATAGGGTGTTCAGCTCGTAGAGGGCAATAGTTATTACGAAGAGCACCTTCGAGTTCTACGAGAAATTGAATAAACAAAATTTTCAATGTTATATTTAATAGTGGTTGACTCTTAGAGGTGACCTTGACCCAAGGGGCCCCTCAGCTAGATCGCTCTATTGTAGTTTAAGGAGACCCTGAGGTGGAGTAGTATTAGGTTGTCCCAAAATTTCATTAATAAGTAATACATGTATGATATTTTATGTCTATTGTCATTTTGCTCCATTACTGTTACAACATTAACATCTAAGAAATTAGGTTCTTTCTTTATATAAACACTGCCACACAAAGCAACTGAGTGCAAGTCACGAAAGAAATTTCCGGGATAACCTAATATTTCGGTCCTGTGAAGCGGAACCAACTTCCCACGAAAGGTTCCTAAGAAACAACTGAAATTAACATTCTCAACCCTTTGCACTCGAGGTCTTTTTTTCTGGTATCTATCAGCAACTCGAGATGTCTCTTAGCATCCTATTGTCACGAATGCTATGCTTAGATTGACTTCGGAAATGAGATCTTTAATTTGAGATTTGAAAATTAGGTCACCTATGCCTCAACGACAAACACTTTATTGACACTTCGAGTACCAAAGAAATTAAACATAAAGTAAAACCAGCGGTGACTGAGAGTTACCTCTCGAGTGCAAACGGTTAAGAAATGTAGTTGTGATTCAAAGACCTCCAGCAAGATATGTTTTCCCCTGGACCCCTCAACTCCCAAGGTCTCGCCCTTTAAATGTTCTCATTCGGCGCCATTTCTTTTCTTTTTTCCGCGAATTTTTACAAGCGAGTCCTTTCGAAGCAAATCCTCCAAGAGAAAACAAACTGTAATGTTGCAAAATAGAAGCTTCTCCGAGCCAGTCCAGCGCGCAGATAAGATTCAGCGCGCGAAGGAAAATCGAGCGAGGAGCCGAGCTGTAAAAAGGAGCAAAAGGACGAAGATCCACTGGAGGGGCCCAAGAGATTGCAGTGACTGCGAGGAGCTCGTCTAAAAGGAGTCCTAGGCGGGTTATCGGTCGGCGGAGGCCCAACAACGTAGCAATTATCAGCCATTCCTCGCAAATAGCTGATGGTTAGTGATAATTATCTGCCAGAACGCCACGCCATTGGGGCCACATCGCGTACGAACGATCTATATACCGGGTGCCTAGAGCGAAAGTGTCCCCCCCCCCCCTCCTTCGTTCGATGAGTCGTATCTTCTCTCTCCTCCTCGTCGATCGCTTCGCCATCTCGCTCGAAATTGGCAGTAACGTTATGATAATTCCTGTTCTTTCGACGAGGGGGGGGGATAAGATCGTTCCGTGGAACTCGAATCGACCATAACCTCTTCGAATGAATCGTGCCGCTTCAGGGGAACCTCCAGAGGGGAGGGACGCCTCCTACTTTTGCATAGTTTATTGCCCGCCGTCGTACGCGAACCACATTATCTCTAATTTCTTTCCATCCAATTAGGCGGAGCAGAGATCCCGTCTCTCCGAACAGCAAACTGTCGAATACAAAATACTCGATAATTTTCGTGCTGGAAAAGAGACCGTCTCTCCTCTCCTAAATATAAATCGATCCTTCTTTAGCGAAACAAAAGAAAGAGGGATCGAATACGATCGTTAATAACACGGATACATTTGTGGGAAAGTATTCACGTGCCCCAAACGGGTTCAATGACGGTTATTTTCTCGAAAACCAATAGGCGCGCACGGAACTTCCATTCCACAGTTTCGGTTCAGTTTTTCTTACAAAATCACCCACTTCTGTGGGACATACTGTATAGCAATGGCGTCGTTTAAAAATTGACAGAGCATTGGTCCCTCGGTATCGCTTCACAATTTGTACCGACGGCAATTTAGCAAATGTGACGAGTAAAAGTGTTAACAGAACCAGCTCGTACAGTGTTTAGAACCCCATTATAACCTTTAAATCGATATAATCTCGGCGCCATTACCGTTCACCCTTCGGGTGCAGCAATCATTCTATGAGTATAATAAAGTTCGAGCGTGTAATTTGTGGGGCTCGATATTTACGAAGTTTCAAGTCTGTGTACTTTCGTTACGTGGTGTCCCCCCTATCGCGAAACAATAAACAACGCAACGAACAAACCAAGATTCCCGATTGCCAGATAAATGAAACATCCGAAATGGCTGCAAAGCGAAGGTGGGTCCAGGGTAAAGTGGTCGGTGGAGCGTGAAACGATATGCGCGAGCAACAGTGTAATAAGTATGCGCATTAGGGTGATAAGAGTGCAAAGAGAACGCCAAAGGTCTATCTAGGAGGCCTGCACAGAAGTACGTGCTCGACTCTGCCCACTCGAATCTCTTCCTCCTTAGTCCTTGTTACGTGGAATCGAGCTTACAATCTGTAATCTCACGGTAGAACCTGGAATCGATCGTGGAAGCTCGATTTTTTTCTGGATTCCGAAGAGTGCCGAGGACATCTTCTCTTGGGTTACAAGAGAAGATCTTCATCCTCTGGAGTTCCATACTGGAACTACCAGTCACACAATCAGATTCATATCGAAAGTAATCCTTGAAAAGGATGTTTGATATACGTGGACTCCGTTATTGCTCGATGGTTCCAATGACGAGACAATCCCAACACCTCAACATTTACCCTTTGCAATCGAGCATTCTATCGTCACGAATGCTAAGCTGAATCGGGTCACTTTTACCTCGTCGAGAATCATTTTGTCAGCACTTCAGGTTCCAAAGAAATTAACCCTTCGCACCCGAGAGGCGACTCTCGATCATCACTAGGTTTTAGGTCAATAAAATGATTGTCGGTGCAGTAAAGGTAAGTAAAATCTCAAATTAGTTTGCGAGTCAATCTAAGCTTAGCATTCGAGTTGCTGCTAGATACCAGAAAGAAAGGTCTCGAGTGCAAAGGGTTAGACCCAAAAGAATATTATTGTTGGTCGATTTACTGATTCAAAGCTAGCGGTGACCGAGAGTCACCTCTCGAGTGCATAGGGTTAAGAGGATTCAGGACTCGAAGCGTCGAGAACTCGTCGAGCAGTGTGAACGGAGCTTAAGGGGGGCCCAGGCGGAGCCGAAAGCGCAGATAGGATCTGAGCGACCAAATTGTTTCGGATTGTTGGTTAATTGGGAGCTCGTTTTGGTCCTGCAGCTTTAGCGGAGGCACGGGAACGGCCACGGGAAAGAGGAAACGATCTGCAAATGCCTCCGCCCACCAACCCCATGGTGAACCAATAATCGAAGCTGAATACAGCGAGGCGACCTCGTGTTACCCAATCGTGGACCACGTTCCCGCTCAATTGACATGCCCGCGCGAGAATGGAGGGCCAGGGGGTGGCGTGTCATACGCTTACAAACTGGTACCGCGGTGTAGGAGAGTCGAAATGAGCGCCAGGAGGACCAGAGTTCGCATAAATCTCCCATAAGTACTGCCGTTTTTATCCGCGGTGGAAAAATATCGCTCGACGACCCGGTGCTTCCATCAATTTTTCTCTTTCTCTTTCCACCCCCCCTCCCGCCCCCCGCTTGGTTTATTTCGTCCTGGCCAGCGGGGATTTTCGAATTTATTTGACTCGGGGGCAGCCGATGACCAGGCGTTTCGTTATTTATAAATAACGCGATCCGCTTGGGTTCATAGAGCCGAGTTTCGATAACGCGGTTGCAATCGGATAAGTACCAAAATGTACTTTACGAAAGGTCGGGATACAAAGATCAAAATAGGCTATAGAGTGTGCTAACGATAACGCGTTGTATTATTACGCGTAGTATTTCGATGTTCGCTATATTTTATATGTCTCGTCAAAGGGAGGGGTTCAATAAAATTCTGAACCGAGTCAATCGAAGCTTAGCATTCGCGACAATAGAATGCTAAGAATGCATCTCGAGTTGCTGATAGATACTGGAAAACGAAGCCTCGAATGCAAAGGGTTAAAATGTGGACACGTAGCGGTACCCTTCTTAATAGAAGCAAGCTTCAAAACATGGAATCGAACAGGTTCGATAATATTTAACTAAACTAAACTTCCTCTGAAGTAAAGAAATAAACAAATCTGGCCCGCATTTAGGAACGAAGGAGCCTACGAGAGTGTTGGTTCACTTTGGACTTTTTCTCCCCCGAAAAAGGGATGGCGGGGGGGCCGTTTCGCGCGAACGGTGCATCGTGTGCACGCGTGGGAGATAAAGTGCATCGAGGCGAATGCAGGGCACCGTTTGCACGGCAATCGGCCACAACCGTTACATTGTAATGAGGGTTTGTCACGCGTCATTGGCCACGGGCTCGAGATGTATTATTTAGTAGCGTACAGCTGCGCCGATCGCTGCAATCAATTTCTATATCGGCCTAATTACCATTAGTAATGATTCCAGCCAGACGCTATTAATGGATCAATTATTGTCCGTTTAATAACTTTTAATTCGATCAGCGTGGAATATCGTTACATCTCTCTCGATTTAAGTAGATAGTTATTTTCGGTACAGTTCGTCGTGCTCGATCTTCCGAATTCCGAGGGGTGAAATAAATCCAAGAAATTAATTAACTCTAATAGGATCACTTGCAAAATAATATAATTTGATATTCTAGAAATTAACGCTACACTTATCGGCTCTGTTTCATTGCACGAAACAATTTCATACAGAAACTGCACACGAAAATTTGAAAATTATATACCCTCGACATTCTTGTTCATATTAGGATCCTCTTTTCCCTTTTTCTCGCTCCTTTCTGTGTACACTCTTTTCTGGCGAACGAACGACAAAGTTGCACGCGACTCGAACAACGCGATCGTATCGCGGTAGGACACGAAAATCGCGAACCTAATCGCCCCGCGGGCTCTGTTCCCTTTTAAGCGGGTTAGTAGAATGTAATTGTGCGATCGTATCGTCGGACGATACGGAAATCGTGGAAATAATCGGCCATCAGATGTTGTAGATCCGAATAAAGTTGAAAGGTAGAGAAGGCTTTCGTGGTTCGTGCATCGAGAGCGGCTTATCATTTTTGGTCGTTTTTGAGTAAGCATTTCACGCTACTCTCGTTCAATTACACGTGACGTACCAATCTTTCCGACGAAATATTTTCCTCGCGACTTTGATGCTTTCTTAGTGCGCGCTCGGAGAAAATAAATGGAGAATTAAATGTCCGGCTGAGACACCAGTTCCATATTGTGATTGTATTTACGCGTTAATATTTAATATTCGATGCTTCCGCGGGCTGATTCAACATTCCGTGTGAAGCGTGCGATAGCGATTAAATAAATCCTGAATTTGTACTCGTCGTATACTAGTCGAAGAAGATGTTTCATAGAAGGAATCAAAGTTTCTCCGATCTCCCTTTTTACGCGAAGAATCGAAGGAACTTTGTTAGGATCTCTATTCTACCTTCTATTTCCTAATAACAAACATTAGTCAGGAATTCTACCACGTTCAAATCCTACATCTCCATTCATCCGCAACACTCGTCGATCACGGCTCGAAATAATGAAATCGCCTTGCGCGTACAGTAATTTTTTTTCCCAGTCGCGTTCGAACTTGACGCGAATTATCATAGGTTGAAGAATCGTTGCGCGTAAAGGGTGAATTAATAACGCGACCGCGACAGGCGAGATTCGGGCAGAACGCGAAGGCTATCGCGGCCGCGGTGCGTGCCATAACGCGTTCGCGCGCGTGACGCCGTCCCATTATTTTCACCCGATGAAACAATTAGTCAGCTGGTAATTAGACAAAGGACAATTTACCGCGAGGCTCCCTCGTTATCTCGCCGGTCGCGTGTAAGACAAGCCGTGATAAATAATCGGCTGGACGCGGGGGAACCATCGGGAACGATAATTGGCCAGCGTCTGCCGGTTTGATTCGAACGCTTCCCGAAAACGGGGCGGAATTTTATGCAAAATCACCCGCCTCGTCTTATTATCCGACGACGATTTATCGGCCTTCCTGGTACCCTTCATCGATGACTTATGGCCCCGTTGCAGTGATTAATCTTCGATAAATCGCCCCGGGAAATCAATTCCTGGGGAACAGCCTGAATTCGAGGACGACGGTCTTCTCGAAAGCAAAGTTTCCAAACGGTCTTGTAAACTGGAAGTCTCCCACGTTGCTTCACGCAGTCGTCGCAAGCGCCGAGTGTAAAGAGTTACGTTTCTAAATATGGTTTAACGCTAGAAAATGGTTATGCGATATAGAAATATTTAGAAACATGGGACCTTCCGAAATCAATTTTTCACGGAAATATGAGCCAACGAGTCCCGGTACACTTCGCGATAGGAGTCTTCGTTGTCGAGATAAAAGCAGTCCAAGTTCCCCAGGATCACCTGACTGGACTACCGGTGCGCCGAATCAACTTTAATTGCTCGTATCTACGTAACGAAGCTTCGCATCGCAAAGTGCAACAGGACTTTTCGATCTCTTTTCATACGCTCTAAAAGAAAAAGTCCCACCGAAATCAAGAGGAGAGATCACGTTACACTCGACCTAAAACCGTGAGGCATTTCCCTGTCGTGATACTCAAGGCAGCAACCGATCGTTCTCCCCCTTCCAATCGTCTCCCGTATGTCGATGATTCGACTGTCGCTGGCTCGTCATCAGCGACGGGATAATTGGCAGCGAGCGGTTATTTCATTACTGGACTGAAACCCGTTGGAACGAGCGCAACCGACGACGAAGGGATCGGAAAAGAGGGATACAACGCGACCGCGCTTACCGCGATGCAAATTATCCGTCGTAATTGTACTTCTTCGTCCCTCCCCTCCCGTCTTTCCTTTTCCTGGCGCTGAGTGGCTCGTAGAGACGTCGAAAAAGAACAGAACGCGCAAATCGAGACGTTAGCACGGTGATTACGCCGTGTAGATCGTCGTCGTCGGGACATCATAGATTTCCACGACGTCCGCCATTGGCTCAGCCTGTGGAACGAGGATAGATAAACTGTGTAAGGGGATGGGAGTAAATGATACCATTATCGATATTAATACACGGTTCGTCTGTCGTGGCTCGTCGGAGCCGGTTGATCTCGATGGCGCGTCAGCGACGGTACCGTTCGCCGCTGGACACGCAACGCCCCGGACGTTTTTCTCGCTTTTCGACGGGTACCTGCGTGCGGATAGTGCCGATTGGAAGAGGGATCCTTGGTGTCTTTGAACTTTCGTCCCGTTAAAATGATCGAGTGGTTAAATAGGCGCCTTCGGCCACCGTTAGGGTGGCAGCTACGGACTATTCTTCCCGGTCCAGGTTTCTTGCTACCACAATGAGGAATCCGAGATGTATAATTTGCCAGTTCTATTTCTTCTTCGTTTATTAGTCGATGATAGCGAAATCTTTACGGATCACAGCGAAGAGGCCAGAAATAGATGACGGTAGCGATATCGATGGCAGATCATTGAATCCCTTTAGGTGCGGACACAGGAACTATATAATCCGAGTCTCCGCCTGAACTACGTAAACCATAATCCTTGCCGTAAAATAATAATAATTGCTGTAATATAAAAGTACAGGGTTACGTTTAGAGAACGTTCAAGTAACGGGATAGGATGATTTACAGTTCCGAAAGAGTCGATAAAAGTACTCGAACGCTGTCCGGGCGTAAACGGCTGGTTAAAACGCCAACGTTGTCATTACACCGTCGACAAAGTAACAAAAATGTCTGCTCGAATCTCGACTTTCGTTTCCCCGATCGATCGATTACAGCCGCGGAAATTCTCGCTTCGGCGTCGACGCGCGCCGAGGCGTTTCGCAATTTCCTCCCGCGAGAGCGTAGGTTTCGCGAGGCGCAAAAACGCGATATCCTCGAGGAAGCGGGCTCGCTAGAGCTAGGGCTACGCGCAGGGCCGACTCTATCGTCGCGTTTCTCCTGCGAACTATTTCACGCGTTGTTTTTGTATTCTATTTTGTCGCCGTGTAGAAGGTTTCGCATCTTTTCTAATCCCCTGTTGCTGAAATATATTTTTACGCTACCTTATCACTAATAAATCTCGAATCCCTTTCAACGAACATTTGCTTTTAGTAAAACGTTTAAGGAGATGCTCCTACGAGGGGAGCAGTGATTCCAGATCCAGCACTGGCCTCGTGTGCGTGAACTGGCCGCGTGTTTGAACGAGCGGTGAGCGATCACTTTTCTCTCTCCACCCACCCGATCCTGACAACATAATCATCGGTTTAACTTCCACTAAGGCACGGATAAACGGGCACCCCGGTCTGGGTACCTAAAATGTGTGCTTAACGGCCACGGCCCTGCGCTCCTCCTCCCCGGGTGTCCCGTTTTTAGAATCTTTTACGTAGCTCGGTCTATCGAGTTACGCTGTCGTTATCATTATTAAACTAATGACGGTATCGGGTAACGTTGGTGTGGGAAAAAAGCTCCAGTTCAACATTTGTTTTATGTTGGCCACCACTTAGGGGGTGGTTGACGTTTTCAAGTGACAGTACGTCACTTGTCCGTCCTACAATTTCGCTGTAACGAATATGACTACCGATGTAATTCATTCAATTTCGTTGGAGGCTTGATTTGCTATAATAAAAGGCGAGCGGTTAAGCGTGCAGTTTATCCACGACGTATGATACGTAGCTACCTTCGTTTATGGCGTCATTGATTTCGAGCCGAGTACCGATTGTCGTCACGCGTCAGGTGCCGAGGATTCTTCCGTTACAACTCAAGCTCTGATCCGTCTCGTTATAGATACATTGAAACCCGAAGCAGGCAGATTCGAATCACTCTGAATCACTTTGAACTTTTTATTCATCTTTGGACCAGAGATAACCCCCAGACCTAATCTCCTAAGGAGTTAGGACTCCAGGAGTCAGGACTCCAGCAGTCAGGACTCCAGGAGTCAAATCTTCTAAAAGTCGATCCCTTGAAAAATGGAGGTCATAGAGAGGAGCCAAGCAAACGCGACAGGAGTAAATTGCACGACGGATAGGAAATTGATAGTCTAATTACGGCGAAGCGAGTCGGTAGCTAAACAACCAATTTGCTAGTCAAGCATTCGACGGGCATCCTTCGATTAGGATTCAGGCAGCGCTGTTGCCGCGTTAATTTCGTCCGTGAATCGATGGACGTGGTCTTTACACGGCCGATAATGACACCCGGTGCCAAAAATCAACTGTTCAATATTAATGGGTCGATTAGATTAATCAAACTGCTCTCAGCGAGTCCGCGACGTCCACGCGCAGCCAGCTCATAAATAATACATCTCAGGCGGTCCGGGGGTGCGTTCGAGCTGTGGCTTGGCTGCATGCTGAATTTCAAAGTGCGTTCGCAGTTTAGGAGGAGCTGAGAGTGGCAGCATCAGCTAGGAAACGGGGATGCACCGATACAGTAGGATGTTTTCAGTTCTGAATCTTGATAGGATTCATTGAGGAGCTTGACCTCTTTGGTCCTCTGCTATACTCCCCATTACGAGTTCGAATTAAAATTCATCCTGACTGTATTTAATAATGGACGATGTCGATAGGATTGGAGAATTGTCGAAGAGAATCCGAAGTACTGGTAGAAGACGTTAAAAGTGAAAGACGTCGAAGGCTAGCACTTAGAAGCTTCCAGTAGGGTCTCGTACCTCCAAGTGATTCCAGATGCAGTTATCTACCGTAAGGCGCTATAAAATACCCGAGAGACACTCAAGGCTGGCTAATCCTGCTCTCCAATAACTGCTACCAAGCGCTATCCAACAAAATGGGGCCATTAACGTTCTCGCGACCGCCTCGTCTCGCATCTTCCAAATCCGCGTTCGAACGCGATCGAAGTCAGCCACTCTTGTAATTGCGTTCCGAGCCGAAAAATTCATCTATCGAGTTGCCGGGCTCGAGGGAGCATCGGGTTATGATAAAATCGCCGCTGGAGTCTCGTTTCAGCCGTCGGTGGAACGCGCGGATCACCCCCTTCGCATTGTTTATAAACGGGTTCTCGGTTCTAATGCTGTCTGGCGGAGAGAGAGTGATTCTGTAAGGTGGCAGGAAACACCATCCGCGTATCTCCGCGTATATTTTTCAGCTGGTTACACGCTCGTACGCGCGTAGAACATCCGAGACACTGGTGCACGGGGCAAAGAGGCACGAGGATGTGTGAGAGCACTACGGGTATTCCATACGATGCCGGAGGCTTGATAGAGTCGTCATGTGCCTCCGTGTAATCAGGGGCTCTCAGCTGCGTCCCAGGTGTGCTCCTGCAGCCGCTCGCTCACGGAACGCTTCCCTCGTCGATCCAGAGATCGGTGGACTTTTAGAGAACTGTGGTTTGTTTCGGAGGGAAGTCGTAGACCAATTCTCTGGACCTAGTTAGATTCTCAGTTCGCTTGCAGTTATTGGTGGCAATAAAAAGGAGATCTTTTTGTGCGTAAGCGGAAATCTGTTCGGGACTCGAGCTCTGAGATCGATACAACAATTATTGGCTGCTCAAGGCCATCGCGAGGACGCTCCCAATTTGGTGTTCTTTCGGAGGCGACCTTAAGCTCTCCAGAAATAGAGGCAGAGTAAAACATCCTCTCGTTATTTCGAATACGTTTAGTAAGGCCGATTAGAAGGCACACGGCGCAACCGATTTGAAATTAATGTTGCAAGCCGTTTGCGGTCTTTGTTTTACTTTGTGTGTGATCGGCCTAAAGCGGAATAATCATCCACAAGTAAATTTTCACGAGATTGACGTGTACGCACGCCTTGCGTTTGTCTTTGTTCGAATCACTGTTTACTTAGAGCATACTCCTCCTCGAGTCAAAGGAAGAGTAGGGGTCGCCTGCCTCGACCTCGAGCGGCCAAAACATCTGGCGTCAACCTCGCCATCCACGGCCTTCCCACACTCGTTCCCGAACATTTCGAGCCCGCCAAGTTCCGAAATTTCGCGTTCTTGCTTCTCAAGACACGGACCAAATTTAATCGTCGATCCAATCGGCAATTACCTCGGAATCGTTTATCAACCGTGCAACCTCGCGGCCGGTATTGAATTATGACAACCCAGCCGTCGTTCCTCGGCGCTGGTTCACCCCTCCCCGCCCCCTCCCTGTTGCAGTATGCATACCCGGGGTCACGTTCTACCGACGAAATTCCAAGATCCTCTTCGCGGAGAACTTTATTAAAGCTCGATCGGCCCCGGAGATATCGGATTCCGTGAAGCGGCCATTCGACCGGCTAATACCGTGAAGATGTAACGCCGATAACCCCGCTTTATTAATTAGCTGCTCTAATCTTCCTGGAACTCGTGTCGCGATAGCAACACGACGATGTATCACCTACCGCGCGCGGTATCGCGGCGATTATCGCTCGTCGACGCGAGTCCGACCCGCGTTTCGGCCACGTACTCGCCGATTCGCGTGACTGCGAAGATTTAACGGTATATTCGGTGCATCTGTCGTTCCATTGGAGACGGCCTTATTGGGGTGGCGAACGAACATATTGCCCGGCGAGCGAATTCGGCATATTTTTTTGTCACGCCTGCGAACGGAGGCGTGCAAACGCGATAGTTCCCTGTGTTACGAGTCAACTTCGGAATTTCGTTGGCGAGGAATGGTGCGAGTTTTGAAGTTTAGGGTTTATTTGTCGCATTCTTAAAGAAAGGATACCGAGGATACCCGATTGACGAGGTTCCTCTGCTATTCGTAAAGTGACCCTCGGATCGATGCATACGTAGATTCAATTAATCCTGCGAGGTCACACGTTCTGGAAATAACGCGTCGGTCACAGGGGGTCCCGATCACCCCAGCCGTGTTTGAACGATTGTCGCGTTGCCAGTATCGTTTCGAACGACTCATAAAAATTCAGGATATTAGTTGATGAACGTTTCGTAACAAGAATGTCATGGCAACAAATTTTTATCAAATGTTCAAAATGGTGACAAAAAAAGATCAGCAAGGAAGCAATGCGTAAAAAAAAACATTGTTCGTACTAAAAAGAATCGTAACTGACAATTTTTTATATATTTTCGTAAAATTAATAACTTATTGTAATTCTAGCAATTAAAGTTGCGCTTGGGGTCATTTCTCTCTCTATGAGGTAGAGTTTAAGTTACTCTCAAATCACAGATAACACCAGCAAAAAGTTGTATTTGATTACTTATCTGTTTACGCTTGGACGTCTCCTGTTTTTCAAAAATGTTTCCTGTCGTTCCAACGGAAAGCAGCGGAAGCGAATTACTATGAAGTTGTCAAAACTAATGATCGATTCTCCCCCTCAACTTCACCCCTTACGTCTTTATCCGCGATTCATCTTGTAAGCGAGCCGTCTTTACCGTTCTATCTAGAGATATGTTTAAAAGACAGCCTACCGGGAGGATACATTTTAATTATTCATACGGAACACCCGTGGATATATCCTTGCACGACTTTAGCTCGTCACGTCCATCGATCTCGATCCGGGGGCTCGCGTCGTGCCGTCTATTTGAGAAAATCACCGGTACCCGTTCAAAAGTCTCGACAGGGGAAAAAGAACGACGACCGCGACGGCCTCTATAATTTATTCAGCATTTTGTAATTTAAATGCTCGACGTATGTAATTTAAGCGTTACGTGCTTTTCCCCGGTACACCGAACTCCGCAGATCGCTACAAAATTTGTTAAAAGCGATTAAAGCTGCCGAGGTAATTCGGGGTTGTACGGACGAAATGACAAGAAGACGTTCTCAGTTGGCCCAGGGGGGCGAAAAGTAGTTTTTTAAATATCGCTACTCTGGAGATTCGGTTACAGAAAATCTGTAACAGACCTCCCTCGTAGGTAAATTCCTTGTCTTCGAATTTGGTGATAGCTAGAGATTCATCGTAAACTCGATAGCCTCTGAGATATTTACGAAAACTTTTTCGCACCTGTTGGGAACTCTAAAATTCGAAGGTTGTTCGAGCCATTCAGCGTAACGATATTTTCAATATTTTTGTAGATCCGATAGCGTTACTTTGGTACGCGGTGACTAGCCCGTCGCCAATTTCCTTCCGATTGGTCGCGAAAACAAACGAAATCGCGCTGAATGGGAGGAACGCGACTGTAAGATTCCTCCGCCACTCATAGTTAATGTATCAATCATCGCGATGGACTCGAATGGTCGATCGGGGCTGGTCGTCATTAAAATTCATTTGCCGCCGATTCACGGCCGGTTCCTTCTCTCTTGACCGTGATTTTTCCCTCCCCGCTAATCGTCGAACGTAGAAGAGACTCCTCTAAAGTGGCGGGGCCTCGCGCCTCTCCTCGCGGCACAATAGGAACCATGCATGATTAATGACGATCCTGGAACGTTAATGAGGCGATGACTCGCTCGATCGAGCTAACCGTTCCCGAAGAAGTCACGATTTTCGTCCTGGCGACGGTCACGCCCCCGCCGCCCCCCCCCCCCCCCAGAAATCGCCGATCTCCAACGCCTTTTGTGTCTTGGATTGCTTCGAAAGAATTCTTTTAGCTCGGCTACGTGTGTACGAAGCGGACTTTGGGTTCGTAGCTCCAGTTTTCGTAGCTTAGAGATCCTGGAACCATGAGTTTCGATAGCTTAGATCTCCATGGGTATTCGTAGCCAAGGGATATTGATTTCATGGCTCACGATGGCTCAAGAATCGAAGATCCATTGCTCTCGAAGGTCTAATTCTGAGGTCGGATTCTGGGTTAGGTCTGATCTAGGTGTAGGAATCAAATGACTTTAAAACGTATTGCAGTTTGACAACGAGTTATTTATTGTCTGACTTTTACAACTGTCTCGACCGAACTGAACTTGGAATTATTATAAACAAACAAATCACACCGCGTTCCCACGCAACCATTGCATTCACGGCTACACTCGCGCACTATCCCTCGTGTTATATGTCACACTCCTACATAGGTTTTACTCTGTGATTCTCATCAGCATCCTCCTCTATGAGTGGACAGGCAGATCCTTAATTCCTCGGTTTTAAAATAGCAACAACATTTACTCCGATCTTCCAAAAAATGTCGCTACAAACCCACTCCTAACCTTCCTAACCTTCCTTAAGTCGCCCTCGACTAAAATCTCGAGCAACCCCTTATCAGCATCCCCGCGCGTAATGCTATCATCTGCATACAATGACAGAGGTTCGGTTGGGGTTCCACGAAGAGCGATATCGCGTTGTAATCTGACGGAACCTCGCGTAGCCGGGTGACTCGGCCGGATTCGTGGACGAGTGGGCTACCAGGGCTCTCCCCGCGGGGGGCAAATTAAGTTGTGATTATCTGTCGATGCGATTTAGCCGACGGTGGTGTCCCAAAGATCGTTCCACGGGGCCCCGAAGTGAACGGCTCGCGAGACCGAAGGACGGCCACGTTAGCGGGCCTAGGGGCGCGCGAGGAGGAGAGGAGAGAACGCGGAGGAGCATCGCGAGGGAGGAAGAGGGAAAGGGAAGGACGTGTTTCTTCGTCGAGGCAGAAACAAATAGCCATTGTCTGCGCGGAGCCACGGCAGTGCGGAGCCTGAGGAGCATCTATCACCTGCTTATCACGATTATACCACTTGTGCCTTTCCCTTCCAGCCTCCGCTCGGCTCCTCTTCTTCTTCTTCTTCTTCTTCTTCTTTCTTCTTTCCTCCTCCTCTTCTTCTCCTTCATCGTTGGTCGTCGTCGTCGTCGTCGTGTTCTCCAGACACCGTCTCCGTTCCTCTTCCGTCGGCCGTTGCGCGAGCATCGCAGGGTTTCTTCGTCTCCAAGGCACCGGGAGTGAGACGTTTCCAGTGAGAACCCTTTTTGCTCAATTTCGAATCCTTCCAATGACCCTCGGCCGGCTGGGGAACGCGGATAAATAATTAGCGGATCCACGGAGGTCAGCGGCGACCGCGGCGCGAGATAGGCCCGGCATATTTTATCGGTATTCAGCGGAATATCGTGCGTTACGTATAGTCGGCCGATTTGTAAGGCCCTTCGCGGCCGATCAAGATTGGTTACGACAGTTTTGAACGGCGATCGAGGGATGAATCGTGGCGCGAGCGGACCATCGGTCCGTCGATCGGTAATTTAAAGCTCGGGGGATTCTGGATCCATGACTCGGGGACTCTAGATCCACGGAGCTCGATAGCTCGGGGATTCCGGGGTTCGTAGGTTTGGGTATTCTGGATCTAAGATCCAGAATTTAGAGTCCTTCGATTTTTATAGCTTGACAATCTCGAGCTCTTTACAGCTGAAAAATACCAAACGGATCCTCGCTTAAGAGCCCCGCCGTCTAATCGCTCGTATTCCTTCTCGATCGTCTTCTCCGCTGTTCGATTCATTTCGATTCACTCCAGCTGTAAAGGTGTCCCTGCACTTTAGCCAGCAGAAAAAGGCTTACCCCTCTAATCGCAGGATAATAATTTCCCAGGCGAAACGATCCTCGACAGCCCGCAGTTTTCCACGGTGACAATTACCCTTGGCGAGGTGTTCTAACCTCTTTCAGTTATCGTCATGTTTGTCAGCGACGACTCGGAGCGACTCGATGATCCGGTTCTCCTAGACGGCGATGGTCCAGGATTTAATTTCCCGGGATATCGACGGGCGATTGCCCGCGCCGTGGATCGCATTCACAAATTAGACGTCTCTATCCAGGCGGAGTGGCCAATGGGGCGAGAGATCCGACGCCACGGCAAGAGTAACCCGATCCATGGCGGCGGGATCAGAATCGAGGGTAATCAGACGGGACACGATGTCCCGAGAGGCTCGGGGAACGGGTCCTCCGGGTCCGCGAGCACTTCTTCGGGTACATTACCAACTCGAGCTTCGTATAAATATATCCACGAGCCCCGTGGACGATAGCAATCTCCTGCGGCGGGACCATTTGTTGGCGGGATTCGTACGTCCCGGCCTGCCAACCGGGACCGACCTTCGATCGTTCCTGCAGCGATGGAGAGGATCACCTGCGCGCGATCATCCAGCGTCGACAGTCTCGTTTCGCTCGGTGACGCGCGGAAAAATCATGAAAATAAATGGTATCTGATAAGAGAACACGAAGGATACACCAGTGGTTCTTAATCTTTCCGACCCTTCGATTTCGAACATTTTTTTACATTGTCTTTTTACGCGTGATTGCGTAAAATGCATACTTTGGTTATCGAGGATGAGGAGTTTTCGATAAGTGTCGCGTGGCTATCCCCTCCACTTCGTCAACAGGTCTCGCAGACCTTGGCCACTATTTTTCTAGTGGAACCTTTCTTCGCGTCGCAACCCAAAATAAGTCACCGTTGTATTATTATATATACCAAGGCAATATAGTCATCTATGTATCTTAAATTGAAGAACACTTGCCTTAGTTGAGAAGATCCACGATATCTTGAACTATGAAGAGACGAAGAAATGAAGAAATGAAGTACTCAAGGCAATACAGTCTCCCTTATTTCTTCCATCCTCGTCCCTTGACCAATTCCTCACTCCCCATAAGTGTCCAATTATTCATCGACAATTATCATCCACTATCGTCCACACGTAAGTGTTGATTCGGGCAATCGAGAGCTCGTCAGGGGTTGTAAATGGCTCGAAAGCATCGGAACGGCCACGGAACCGTTAAGTTTCCGAAACAAAAGGTAATTTGTTCGCCGAACACGTCCCTAAAGAGACCATAGCCGCAACGGTACCAGCGAGATCTCCCTCGGGATAGGATCGCATAACGCAGTCCGTCACACTGGGTCTCTGGGTTCTGGACCATCCGAAACTGCTTCGTGGAAACGTATCTCGGCGAAGACATCTAAATCCAGGGGGACGTCGTACCTGTTAAGAATCAAGTTCTCCTTGCCTTTTCACCCGGACTTCGTGACTACTATCGGACGAGAACTTCGACATTCCTGCGCCCGACGGAAAATTCAACCTGAAAAGAGGTTAAGTCAGACCAGAAACTCGTGTCGCCATTTTGTGGAAATGTTTCGCTATTTAAGAAAAAAAAAAAAGCCTTTCTTCGGGATTTATATATCGCTAAATATTTTCTGAACAACCAGAGTCAACCATATCCATGACGATAAAAAATGTTTTACACGGAACTGGTGGTGCTAGAATAACAGTATCTAACCAAGCACTACTCTACACGCTGTTTCAAAGATGCAGAAGAAAAGTCATCTGGCCAAGAGTTCCTCGGATTGCGTAACAAACAATCAGCGAAAGGTCAGTTCACTAATGGCGCGACGATTAGCTCGGCCATTTACGCTGAATCGCTTAACGATCGGGTTGCGATCACGGTTCATTTCCTAGATCGACGCGAATTCCCGGAAAATTTCGCGGACATGGATCGCGTCGAGGTCGAAGAGGGTCGTCCTTGGAAATAAAAGCGATCATCGCGTCTCGCGCTGAGAGCGTTGGTAATTGCGGAGAGTCCTTCTGCTGGTGTCTCGAGCCGTACCAGTCATTATTTTTAATAAACGCGACGCGTCCACGAGGAGGATTGTGTTTCCAAGCCTTTCAGCCGCGATCGCGCCACGAACGGATTACGAGTCTGGTTCCTGGCCGACAAACTCGAACGCCGTCGATGGGAACCGCGTCGTCAAGTACAGGGAACGGTTCGAACGGATGCGAGGTGATCCAAATAGCGCTGGAGGTGAGTGACGTTGAATATTCAGCTGAATTCGATCTAGGACGTAAAGTAAACGTACCGTGTGGCAGACATTTAGCAAGGAGGTGCGATTAAAAATGAATGAAGAGGAAGGTGGAGGAGATAAAGGAAAAGTTCGTCCAACCTTTTGATAGAGAATTCGGTTCTCCGCGAGAATTCACAAGCAAAAGAGGCGGCCATCGTTATCCACGGATTTTGCTCACAATGTAAACCCGCCGTGTCTTAAAGTGTGCACTGTTCCCGGAATCCTGTCAATTAGGAGAAAAATATATTCCCTTCGAAAAGTCATAAAGTTGTCTTACCTCGAGGTTCTCCTCGAAGACAAGCGAAGAAGTATTTTATATCTTCTGTATCTTCGCTATCGAAGTATTCCAGATGTCCCACAAGTTTTCAGACGAAATTCGATCGGACACCTTCTCCAATTTACAATCAACGAAGAGAAATTTGTTTCCCGGTGTTCAGCGTCATCCAGAGCGCAGGAAGAGAAAGGACACGGAGAAGAAAGAGCAATCGCTAGAACGATGAGTGCGGGATGGCCCTGGTGAGCCAAGGGGCAAATATTTATACGCTCGGCGTTAAAACGACGCCTCGCTTCGACGCCCACGTCGTTCTCGCAGGGCACCGTCGTCGTCCTGTAACGACCGCGACGTCGAAAGCGGAGGAAGGACGGCAATAACCGCGGGAAGAATAAACTCGCACCGACAGCCACTCGTCAGGGTCCTTTCGCGTAAGTGACCACTTACCAAGCCTCATCCAAACGACCACGGTCCTCTGGAAGTATTCTTCGTTTCTTCATTTTTCCATAGCGAAGAAATGAACACTTCATGAATTGACGGACCTGGATCAGACTCAGGAAACGAGGATAGCATGCAACCACAGGTACGTATGAGATACAGAGGAACAGGAAAGGAAGTACAGAAGAGACATAGCTGAAGTATATGAAGGATATGAGAAACAGGACACCTTAAGTTGAAGGCTACAAGACACGGGACATTTTAAATTGAAGAATACCTGCCTCAGTTGAGGAAATCCACGGAAATTGTTCCATATGTGGAACAATTAAGAAATGAAGAAATGAAGAGTTGAAGAAATGAAGTACTCAAGGCAATATAGTCACTCATGTATCTCAAATTAAAAAACACTTGCCTCGGTTGAGGAAATCCACGATGTCTTGAACGATATGGAGAGTCGAAGAAATGAAGTACTCGAGTCAGTACAGTCTCCCTTATTTCTTCCATCCTCGTCTCTTGCCCAATTCCTCGCTCCCCATAAGTGCCCAAGCTTCTGCGCACATTGGAAACCACCTTCCGTGGACTATACAGGTACTGTTCTCCGGTGTCGCTGTTTCCGGTGTGAAACAAAGTTGCGTAATTTTTGTATCGGTCGACATCTGCACGCGAGGGAACATAACATCGTTTAACGAGGGGTATGATTTCCCCGGTCGGCTGCGATATAGTATTTCGCGTTGCTCAAACACTTGGCGTTCTGGCGTGACGTATCCTGGGGCCACGTTTCAGGCCTTCACGGATTCGTTTTCATGCGTAGCCGTCCCTGTTTTTCGGATGAATGATGTCGCGTACCCACTCTCCTCCCTCCGGGCTCTTGGCCAACGTCAGGTTCCGAAATTATGCGAAGCCGCCACGGCAGGGAATCCGTAATTGTTGTTAAATAATCCGTGATCGGATCCTCTCCTCGTGGAACCACGGGACCTTCTTTAACGCAATTTATCTTCAATTTCAGCCGGAGAAGATTGTGAATAATCGCCCCATGATTATTCGTAATTATCTCCGGGCGAAGGGAAAACTCTTGTAGCGGTATTTCGGGCACAATTTCGTTAATTTGCGTGTAAAGCGTCGCGGGACGAAGGAAGGATGGGAGGGGAGAAGCGGAGTAATTGAAAAGACGGGAGATTGAAAGATTGGAATATCGGGGAAGAGACGAGGCGAGGAGGGAGCCGCAAAAGGACGACACGTTTCGTTCAGAAAATTATAATAATGGCCGCGTACCTCGTCTCGGAGTTCGACGAGTATCGACAGTATTAACGGGGCCTTGATTGAACTTTAATCGAATACATTAACACTTCCCGTGGCAAGATTCTTCCTCGAGGGAAGCCTCTATTCTCCTCGCGTGTGATTCTCCGTAGCCTTCTTTAACTCTCGCCGAGATCTCTGTACGTTTGCGAGGGCCAAGTTCCGTCGAGTACGGCGACAAAACGGCACGGTAACGGGCTATAACGCGAGTTAGCGCTCGCGAGAGGAAGGAATCGAAGGAAGAAAGCGTGGACCAACAGAGAAAAGGGGACAAGGAGAGGGTAAAGAAGAAGCTCGAAGCCGAAGGTGGTAAGGTAGCCGAACGAGTCATTAACCAGACGTACCTCTAATGAATTCCGTCTCACTGTAGCGAATCCCTCCCGTGGAAGAAGTGTTGGCCTTCCTTGGACTGAGGGACCGGCTAAGGGACTCCTTTCTCGTTAATAAAAGCCAAGATGGCGGCCAGCAGGGGGTCGGTGAGGCACCGTGGCCCCCCTGCGGCTTTGACGGCTCTATCCTGGTCTTGTTAGGAGGCAACGGAGAGGCTCGAATTCCATCCGCCAGCCGCGGAACAGAGACGCGCGAGCTACGAACGGCTCCCGTGGCGATGCACCGAGGTGCAGCACGTCACTATCGCGCGCCTAAACACACCTCGTGCATCATTCCGCCGATGCTCCTTTGTTTTCTTCACCCTGACTCCATCCTCCAGCTACGGAGACCCTCTTCTCCTTCCACTGGCCTCGTAGCCCACGGTTTTTCTATTTGCTAGCTTCCTCCTCGATACGTTCTTCTATCGTCTTCGTTTCTTCCTCGGGAACATTTCAATTTTCTCGCTGTTCTGCATATCTTCGCACCGGGCTGTTCTTGATACTCGTCGCGTATTTCTTCTTCTGGACGCGTCGAAGGAAGAACGCCGATAACAAGCTTTCCTCCAGAGACAGATTCGGGACGCGGAAGATCGATCATAAGGGACTAATGGAGACTCCATGCGGAGGTGGCTTAAACGGCCGGGCATATTTCACGCGTGAATTCTTAATTCTCCGTTGGAGCGCGCGCGCGGGATTGCACGCGTTACTTCGATATGATTTATCGAGCCTCGAACGGAGTTAATGAGGGAACCGTTTAAGACTCTTGCCACGGTCTTTTTAAATAAGCCCTGGCCCGGAACGAAATTAAAAAATAAATTTGTTTGGCCCGCGCTCGCCGGGAAGAAATACAACACGAGGAAGGATTTCTTCGGCGCGCCTCTTCGCGCGAGTTACGGTAATTCAAGTCGGATGGGAAATAATTGGAATTGAGGAACACATGTTCCCGGACCGGGGACGAATTATACTCGAAGGTATTGAGACTTTACGAAATGATTGGTCGAAGAAAGTCGCGGCGGAGGGATGGGAAGAAGAAGATGTATAGTTCGTTGCACACGAGTTGGCGAGACAGTTCGATTGGCGGTCGCGTAACGGCTACACCTTTACTCGCACGCATTTTCGTTGCTGGCTGAATCCGTTATACAATGATCCGTGTACAAAGATACCGTGTAACGAGGACGGCGAACGAGGCACATCGAGAGAAACTGAAAGATCAATAGTGCAATACGTTCTACTATTAAGATTATTAGTACTAAGAAAAATTAAAGAGTTCGAGATGCATGAGATACACTTCGTATTTAACCGACAATATAGCGTGGACTACGCAGTGTGACTGCCCGAAAGAACGGTGAAATTTGTTTGCCTCCATCCCCTTCAGTCCGGAGATGCCTCGCCAACTCCTGACTAATACACAATAGAAAGATGTAAGCGCGAGGACTATACTTGCACCTTTCTTTTCTACAAACCAGACGAATCGTCGAACATGGGATTACCTCCCGTTGCAAAATCCGTAAACTAGAATGTTCATCACGCGATCGACGTCTCCCCTGACGACGACGAGATATTTACAAGGGGTTACCACGATCAATAACAATTACGCGTTCATATTACGGCGAGTTAACGCGCGAGCATCGATGGACGTCCTAAGCGGCAGAAGAAGAAATAATTACGCGGGCCTGAGAGGAATTCCAACGAATTCCAGAGAGAAGAAACGAAGAAACCGAGGAGGCACGGGGAGGTAAGTCGAGGAAGAAGGAGAAGAGGAAGGAGGAGGCGTACGTGCATAGGTAGAAGGAGAAGGTGGAGGAGGTGGAATCTTTGGGTGGTGGAGGGTTCCTGGGACCGTGAGGAGGCGGGAGGACACCGGGTCTCCCTATCGCAGATGAGATCAGATCTCTCTCCTTCCCTTTCGTTCCCTCTCGAGCAGGCGATCTGGGCCCGATGTTGGTATAGCAAAACACTGTCGGGTGATGAGCGTCATTACCCCCACCAGGGAGTTGGTAGGCCAGGAGGGCCGTACGGGTCGGCCATCTTGGCTCGAGATCGCTGGGCCCTCGAGCCTCCGACGCCGCTGTTGACCAACTGGCCCAGCCTGGACACCGTCCTCGAGGATCGCGTGCCGTCCCGTCGCGACTCTAACGGTTAATTAATTAGGGGATTACGCTACACCCATCGGCTTCCTTCTCCTACTCCCATTTCTAGCGCCCTGGTGCTGATAGCGCTCGCAAAGGGATGCTGGTTCGTCCTTCGTTTAGACGGGCACCTGGATTTTCAAAGACATCCACAAAGATATCTGGAAAAAAACCTTATGTGACAGAAAGTAAAGTTCGTACAAATAGAATAACCACTCAATAGAATTCCAGTAGAATTTCGACAGTATTTAAATAAAATGTGAGACTGACAAAGTACCTACTAAAACACACTCGAGTATTAAGATAAGACAAAAATATGCGATTTTATAATTGTCCTGACTGTGCAATTGTTACAACTTGCATATTTTATATAGTCTATTAACCAACCCAAATGGATGGAATAACTAATATGTGTCTTTATATGGTCATCTTATAAATATAGTTTACAAGAACAGGAAAATAGAAGTGACATGTAAAATATTGTTAAGAAGCTCCGATGAGTGTAACAAGTATAGCTAAATAGTTTGTCGCTTTAAATAAATACTTCGATACTTTGACAGACACCTGGATCTTCTCCAGGTATCTGGAACGCATTCACTTACATTGCATTACCCTTCTGCACGCCAATGATGAAATTAGTATCAACTTAAACAAGGACCAATCGTCTCTTCCCGTTCCAACTAAATTTACTACCGATCTCTTCAAACCAACGCTGTTTTAAAGTCCATTCTTGGAAATAGGACTTCCTCGAAAGGATACCGTAATAAATTTCGCGTGGTTCGGTACCAAGAAACGCGACTGTTACTCACCACGAACACCATCGACGTAAATGAGTTTCTCCTACTGTCAAACGGTATGTTGCGAATGATTGACAGTAATGTAGCGTTTCCGCGTGGCGGCAGGACGTTGCCAGTTTGGCGTGAATCGTTGGGGATATGTTTAAACACAGGACTCGCCGGCTACTCGTTAACGAGGCCACACTTTATTTTTCACTTCACGATCATTTTGACAGAGCCAGCAACAAAGAAGAAACTTTGTCGGCAGTCATTGGTAGCGTGAAATTACAGTGCGCCGACTTCTGTTCGGACGAACAGCCATTCCTCTGACATGACATATGCGCGAGTCGCCCTTTTCGAGTGAGTTCCGTCTCGGGCAGTGGTGCTCGACAATGCCGTTAATTATCGAAACGGAAATTAATTGAAAGGTTTGCGACAGAGGCTGTGAAAGGTGGCGCCTTGCCGGGAGGCCTGGGAAATACCGTTGTTGTTTGTAATTTACTGAGGAACCGCCGAACTTAATCCGATGGTGCTTTGGTCTGTGAGTTTCGAAGTTTTTTTTTTTTTTTTTTAAATTTTTAATCGATCATTAAGGACGCTTTTGCTACAGTTGCGTTCACATCGGACTTATTTTTTCGGATTTAATTCCGAAAAGATGAAAAATATTAATCGACGCACGAAAACATGCAACATTTATAATTTGGGGTTCAACCTCCCGATTGCGCGTCGCGGCGCGACTCGTTCGCAAAAATGGCGGCCGAAGAAAGCGTTCCCTGGTCGAGTAGTTCTCTTTTTCATTCTCTCCCTCCTCTTCGGCTGGTTCGCTCGTTCACCGCGGCGCTGAGTATTTGTTTTGCGGCGCAGATGAGTTCTCCAGGCTGTTCCACGCCGAGTCTCTTCTTCGTCGCTCCTCGAGACGATCTTTTTCTTCGTTCCCTTCCCAGGAGAAGCCGCACCTCGCGCCTCTCGTTGCTTCATTTGTTTATCGGCCCTCTTTATTACCTGCAATTTGGCGCTCGCTCGCGCGAGGGTAATTTCATATTGGTTTTCTGCCCTCCTGCCCTTCCCTCTCTCCTTACTCTCTTCGCCTCCTACTCCTCCGATTCTTCTTCTTTTTCGCCTTTTTCCTCTCTCCCCTCTCGGCGAAACCAGTTACCGAGGTAATACACCAGACCGCAGATACACCGTTTGAAAAATTGTCGACGATGAGAGGATATCCGTAACGCGCGCATTGTCCACCAGAAGGGGCTACCACTTTTCCACTCTTGGCTCGCGCGAATAGCTTCTGGGAAAGAGCTCTAGGTACGCCGGAGGTTATAGTCCGTGAAAAATTAAAAGCAGTTTAAGTCATCGTTTTTATAATTTCGTAACCGTTTAGAAAATACAGGCCGTCAAAGTTTGCAGTTTCAGTCAGTCCTTACAGAGAAAGTGTCTTCACAAATGAACGTTAAACTCCGGAACTATCGAAGACACGGACTTGTTTATTTCTCTTGTTCTAACGGAGAGGGACGAATCTCTCTGAAAATATTGTATTCAGCATCCCAGCTGAAAAATTTTGGAGCCATAATTTCTCCAAAGAAATATAAACAAGAACAACGTTCCAGTCATGTTTCACGTGAAATACAACATTTTGGTCAGAGTATTTTCTAGTTGTTGGAGGACGACTATTTGTCAAAAAAAAAAAAAAAAAAAGAAAAAAAAAATACCTCGGTCGCAACGTCCCGACGATATCCAATTCCTCGAAGAATCATCGTCGAAGGTACCCGCGAATCGCCTAGAGGATAACGCGAATGGAGGCGTCGGGACCACGGAGATGGTTCGTACGTATGTCTCGAGGTGATTTAAACCGCTGAACGCGCGCACCACGCCCCATACCCTTCTCCGCGAGGGCCCCGCAGGGCCGTGCAAAAACGGCGCAAAGGGCGACTGCTTTCACCGCGAAAAATCGCTCGTGTCTCTACGTCAGTGGTGCTTGACCCTCTCGCGTTCGTTGCACAAAAGAAAATTGGCAAGAGTGAAAAAAAAAGTGGCCAATTTAGGGGATGAGTTTTATTTAGAATAACAGCCTTAGCTGAAATGGTGTCTTCTCATACGATGGGTTCTGTAGGACTCGCAAAATTTTAATGGACAATCACAGATCACAAGAACGCCAATTTCCCAATGTCAAAGTCCAATTTAGAGAGTTTTATTTAGAATGGCAGTCTGAATGGTGTCTTCTCGTACGATGGGTTCTCTAGGACTCGCAAAATTTTAATGGACAATCAAAGATCACAAGAATGCCAATTTCCCTCACATTTCATTGATAAATGAAGACAATTTTTATTTCACGCGTTTAGAGTAAATCTTACATCAGGGCCATAAACAACGTACCTACACGCGTGGCCGCCAAATTCGTCAAACACTTCCACGTCCATTAGTTGAACAAATAAATTATCCTCCTCGGTGGTGAAGAATCACTGCTCCACGCGCGTGTCCGTGTACTCCGGCGGGAAACACGAGGGGGTGGGAAGAGGAGAGGGGGTCGAAAGAAGCCCCAAGTAAATGAAGACGCGAGGCAAGAGGTAATCTCGCGAAAATAATTATCCGCTCACGGCGCGGCGCTGTTTGTTAAAACGTCAGAAGGGTTGTGGGTGGAGCGTCGAGAAACCGCGGAGAGCTTTCAGGATCTCCGGGGACTTCCATCTTTGGCTCGCTCGTGGGTTTCGCCAACCACCGGCGGATATTTGTTTCGCGGTTAGGTTTCTTGTTTCGTTTATTTCCCGAGCTCCTCTTCTTGGACCCGCTCGGTCTCCCAGCCGTGGGACGCTCCGAGGAAACTAATTTAACAGGCGTTTAATGACGCTGTTTACATAGTTGGAGAAGTGGCTTCTGTGTTCGCCACCTAACCGACATTCCCGGAGAGACACCGCTGACATTGGGAGGGGAATTCTTTTCGAAATTTTCAAGCAAAAGGATCGCTGCATGTCGCAATTCGATTTCGTGACGCTTTAAATTTGTAAGCAGTGTTAGGTTGGTAGGAAAATAATGTGAGTTTTCGGTCTACGCTCGAGTCACGCAGCATCCCTTTTCGAACTTCTTTGACCTTCCTAGCTGTTTCAGGTGCAAATTGTCGAACCGTCGTTCGTGTATCGGCTTCGATTGGTCGCTGTCGACAAGAGAAGACGAGAGAATCTTCATCATCGGGGCTCGCGTCTTCACTTCGAAATTTGTTTAACCAACGCTACACCTTGCGTTCATTTATGGTATCCGCTCCAAATGCATCGTTGATATTACGAGTCGCAGTTGTAGCTTTATAACCCAGTTTATATTCATATGTAAAGAGAATATTGCGATGTTGGCTGTAGAGACACATATTCTCTTTAATCTGTGGTCACGACCGACTTGACATGTGTGCCAAGAAAGATAAACTAATAAAATAAATAGATTAGAAGAAATAGTATATAAACGGTTCAGAAATTAGCTTAAATTATCGTTTCTCTCATTTTTAGGTAAGGTTTTAGTTGTGCAACGCGTCATCCGTTTGTGAATCTGTTTTTTAAACCTAACGTAAACAAAGAAAATAAAATACTCTTATTTTTAGAGCAACAATTAAGCTTTACTCTGAACGAAACCCCTATTGTACATATAAGAATATTACACGAGCTTGCTTACTATCCGTTGCGAAATAAATAACTCGAAGTGAGCAGACATTAACACGCAGCGCGTCATCTGCACTGTAAGATGATATTGGAACGTAAATACCATTTACTAAATAGAATAAAGCGAACCGTTATCCCAAAACCGAGCGTCAAAGTTCGTAAGTTTGAAAGCCGGCATTAACTTCATACCGACCTAATAAAATGGTAAGTCGTGCACGTGTTACAAAAATAAAACCATTCGAATTTCTGCCCTTAACAATGAAGCGTTCGGGCTCGTAACGAGAAACATTTCAATGGTGGAAACGACTACTGTCGGGGCTAATCCCCGTTTCTTATTCCTTTCGTCGTGCTGGACGAGATAGCCCGGCAATTACCGTGGCAGCCAGTGTCCCAGATGGCTGGACACTCCCGAGCAGTCCTCATCAACAGTCTGTCGCGCTTGCACGTCGATATCCTCGAGGAAGGAGGACCGTTCGAGGGGCTGCCGCGAGCAGCAGGTCTCCTTAAGGAGTTCGAGGGTGGGCGGGCAAGTGATAATCTGCGGGTGACCGCAACAATCGTTTCCCCGGTGACTCGCAAACTCACAAAAGCTCCCCGAAACGGGGGGACGGTGCCCCCTCGGACGGAACGTTTAAATCCGCAAGTTTGTAAACGTGTTCTCGTGCATCCCCTTGGCTTAATCCCGAAATTATCCATTTAACTCTGTCGGCCGATTATCCGGTATTTTTCTACGACCCCCCTCCCTTCGGCTTTCCGGAGCCGAAGTCAGAGGGCCAGGTAATTTTTACGTTCTGCTAATCCTCGGTTAAGTTCTAACACAGTTAGAGTAATCCTCGGAAATTGTTCCCGTCAGCGGGGCCCGAGGCGTGGACCGAAAACAGCCGATCCACGGTTCTGGAAGTCGCGTTTTGTGACGTTTTAAACCGCAAAATAAGCGAGGAGGATTGTTGTTAACTGGCTTCGTGGGCGTTGGGCCGAGAGCCGAGGAAGAGATGAGACTTTTAGCATCGACGGTGCCCTTTCGGGATCTTAGAGGGAAAATGGATAGTTTAACGGGGATAGTTTAACCCTTCCTCTTCAGAAAAATTTCAAAAAATTTCTGGATTGGACAAAAATAGTAGGAGTTACAGAAGAATCACAACGCACACAAACTTGAAACTTGTCACTTTCAACGCGTTGCTTTGGCAACGTGCAACCCCGGTTTTAGAATGCAGAGGGCCAAACGATCTCTCGGAAGAAGTCTCTTCTGGACTTCTCTCTCTCTCTCTCGATTCCACGTTTTATAACGTGCCACGTCGATATAAATTGGATAAACTGACGTTAAAGCGAAAACATCGGTCGTTTAAGCGGCTCTCCAGGCATGGCTAGTTAACGCTGCTCGATCCTTTTGATCGGCCAATACCTTGGCGATCAACTTGAAACCAAGCCAAAGCTCGCCTAACGCGGTTGGCTATACACACGTTGCCCGGTGCAACGATGCACCATGATTACAAGCGAGTCGGTGCTTACGTTGGTAATATTAATGTCTCGAAGGGATCCTTTACAACCTCATACCCATCAGTCGCACGCACCATCGCTCCCTAACCAAGTTAAATAATACCTGGATGCGTCCGAGCAGAGGCTCTCATGCTCCCGCCTCCAGATCGTGCACGTTACAGTCGCGATGACTACGGATCAGAAGTGACTTTTCTACGGCGGTACTTGTTTTTGCACACTTGTTTTGACGTAAACTAACTGGTGCTAGGTACATCGAAAGCTTCATAAGTAAACAACCAACAGGAGGTAACTGGAATTAAAAAATGTATAAATAGGCCGCAGGTAGGTAAGTTTCACATCGTCTAACACGAAAAGCGACACATTTTAAAATATCGTTTGTAATTTTTATCTGACAGATAACACATCCATCTCCTATATCTTCTCCCCGAACAAGAATTTCTCCAATTCCTGGCTACCGTTGCGGCAGAAGTCGTGGAAAGCGGATGCAGCAGGTGCGCAACGAACATAATTTCGGGATATGAGCACCTTTCCGAGCGCGAGAGGGGAGCCTGGCCGCCAAGGCCCCATGAATCACACCCTCGTTAACCTATACTCCTCTTCTTGTCCCCCTTCGCGCTCTCTCCTCTTTCCTCTTATCATCCGCCACCTCCGAGCGCCAAGCAGACGCCTCCTCCCGACGATGCTTCTCTCTCGTTGCTGTTCGTCTTCCTCCTGCCAGGATTCTCCCTTTCGTTTCCACCACCTTTCCTTTCGCCTCCTTGGTCCTTTTTTCATATTCGAGCGTTCCTCTCCGCGGCGCACTGGCGTCTCTTTCTGTCTGCGCGGACGTTTGTCTTCCCGTTCCCTGCGCCTTCGAGAGGATGCCTCGGGGTCGCGACCCGGCAACACCTTATTATTTTAATTAATAACGCAGCTTTGGATCGCAACGATTCGGTGGTGCGCAACACCGGAGACCTCTTTGGAGGATCCTCGCAGGGAAATGTAAAGAGAGCAAGAGGATTGGCTTGTTAGGCTAGGAATCTTTATATTTGAGTGTTACATAGGTTTGCTATTTTTCGAATAGAGACAGAAGGGATTCATCGGTAATTTTAGTCCAAGGCGTCCCCTGGGACCACGTCGAGGACTTCTAGGATTGCCTTGATAGGCTAAAAATCTTTATATTTAGGTGTTGTAAATGGAGACGCAATGAATCATTTTCGTCCATCGATCATTTTAGTCCAAGGCGTCCTCTGCGACCACGTCGAGGACTTTTAAGATTGCCTTGATAGGCTAGGAATCGTTATATTTAGGTGTTTTATATGTTCCCTATTTTGTGAATAGAGACACGATAGATTCATCGATAATTTTAATCCACTTTAGCCGCCCCCTGGGACCACGTCGAGGACTTTTAGGATTGCCTTGGTAGGCTAGGAATCTTTATATTTAGGTGTTGTAAATAGAGACACAGTGAATCATTTTCGTCCATCGATAATTTTAGTCCAAGGCGTCCCCTGCGACCACGTCGAGGGCTCCTAAGGACTGAGACGGCCTTCAAGACTGAGGTCCAATGTTTGCGAGATAGAATGATACTAATAATACTATATAAGAGACGCGACGTTAACGGTCCCCTTTGACCTCAGGGGCTGTAACTACGTTTGATTGTAGCTATAGTACGGGTTTAGCGATCCCGAGGTACCCGAGCTATGAAGGTAGCCAGAGGGTCCCAGACTACTGGCATCTCTATTGAGAGAATTACGAAGAGAACCATACAAGCAAATGCAAAGCAATGTGGAGCAGGAATTAAACGAATGTAAAGAGATTTACATGACTTTGCACACCCTTTTAAATGAAGCAAACTTACTCGCTCGCTCGTGCACATCGCGCACATCCCTAATTGGTGTGTTTACTGGATTCCTGCCACGTATGCATGAAGCATCGTTGTAAACAATTTCAATGATAAAACGTGTAGGCCTAATAATCGCCGGTATAAAACTTGGATTCCTAGATAATATCGTCTGGCGAGAAGAAGGTTACTATTAAAAGAAAAGCGATTAAAAAACGTTGGAATAATCAAACCTTCCCTTTCCTCGTGTTTTGCTTCCCTCCTCTCTGTCGGTCAATTAAACTATGATTTACAGCGATCGTTTAGACGAGCATTTAGCGCTCGTAAAATTCCCTCGCTACTGATAATTAGCGGGGCATTAAACTCATTAGGGCTGCTGCGGCGCAATATGCTAATTAATTAACGACGAACCAGCTCGTCAAAGGAATCGCTGGCCAGGAAACCAGTCTGAATATGCGAAACGATGGCTCGTCTTCTTTTTTTAATTTTTTTTTTCTTTTTTATGATCCCACGAGATACAAATTTCAAATCGAGATTCCATCGCGCTCGTCTTTGGCCGAGCTTCGATGTAATCGAGGCTCCGGCACTTCGAGCCGTTCAAATTTCCTTTTTGTTTCGCGAACTTTTTGGAACTCGTTCAACATTCTGTGGCTGTGAGCCACTCGATTCCAGTGATTATTACAAGCTTTAGCACGTACGGTCTTCTACGTTTTGCCATTATATCGTCCCTAGAATACGTGGATGCCCTCGGCCGTGAAATTTGGTCACTAGACGGTACAGCGTGTAATTCGAACTCGCTTCTTCGGCGAGTGAAACGTCCGACTTATCCTCGATGACAGAGAAGAAAGAATCAATCCTTCCCGGCTGGTTTATTATCATTTTCCACGGGGTTGAGAACGCCGAGACGAAGGATAGGATTTATTTAAAGGCTCTGCCACTTAGGGGATTAAGGAGGCCGCGAAGGAAATCCATTTGTCCCTCGATGACGAGGCTGCCCCGGCTGCCTGGCGCGCCTCGTTACAATCCGCCTCGTTTCGGCTCGTCGATTGAAAAGTCACCGGCTGACTAATGGACGCGGGCTAATTGCCAACAAAGGCAAATCAATCTCCATCCGGGGGCTCTAGTTGAGTCGTCGCCTCGTCGACGATCAGCCGAGCGTTCAACGGCGGCCGAGCGCTGACAGGTACGCGCACAGTGGCGTACAAAGGGCGCTGTAGGGTGGTCCTTCGTTTACAGACGCTATCTTTCCATTTCGCCCCCTAGAATCGTTACGATATCTACGAAAACAAGACGAAGACTCGATTAAAATACAAAGATTTTATTTAACTTGAGTAGGATAGTGGGAGGAGGAGAGGGTGGTAATGAAAAGAATGCAGCAAGGGATGAACGAGGACCCAGGAACAAAAGAGTAGGTGAGAAGAAAAGCATGAAGGTGGTTGAATGAATGGCATGGGGGTGGAGGCAATGTGGAAGAGTCTAAGCAAAGAAGAGAGGAAGGAGGTTGAAGACGGCAGAGGGAAGAAGCAGGAATGAGAAGGCAGAAGTATTTGCAGAGAAAGCTGTTCAAGAAAGGAAAAAGCGATCAGAAAAGAGGGAAGATGTGGGAGAAGAGGTACAAGAGGAAAGAAACGAAGGAAAGTGAAGCGAGGAGGAAGATGGGAGGGTAGTGAATAAGAGGAAGGAAAATTTAAAGCAGACGGAAGAAATGGGAAAGGTGAATGCAGAACAGAGCAGGAGAGAAAGCGAAGAAGAAGATGTGGAGGAGAGACGGAAACATAAAAGGAAAAGAGGAACGAGGAAAGTGGTGTGGTGTGGTCAGGAAGAAAATGAAATGAGAGAGTTTGCACACGAACAGTCTCCTGCGCAGCTGGCTTCCAAAACTAAAAATTGAGGTGCCTAAACGTTATCGAAAGTACTTGTTTAAGCCTAATATTCTCCCTCGCACCCACTTACACACACACACACACACACACACACACACGCCACCCCATTAAGAGCCTCCATCTTGCCCATTCGACCCGAAAGCCTTTGGAACTCTTTAGCGCGAAAATAGGGGCAAAAAGGGCGAGCGCATCGGTGAAAAAATTCCTTTACCACCGTAATTACACGAGCTTGCCATTTTCAGGTTTGAGGAAACCGTCGATTACGCCATTGCGCACACGCGAAGGTGAAACTGCACGAGGAACAGAGAACAGGGGATGAGCTGCTCGACGTGCAACGGAGAGAGCGGCTCCTTCGAGGATGAAACGGTGGAGAAAGTGGACGAAGGATCGGACGACGGCATCAGAGGTGGAGGAAGAAGGACGACTCAGGTGATGGAAGGGGCTCGAGGGCCGGAGGAGGTAGACAGAGGGATGAGTTTACTTTTTGCTGGACTCTAATTAGAGGCCAATTATATCGAGCAGGCGTTTGCCTCCACACAATGAACCGCGCGTTTAGTATCGATGTAGCCAGCCGATTAACTCCTATTTGTTGCGCGTTTTGTTCCCTCCCGGGGTTTTAGGGCAGGCCGCTGAATAAATACGAGCTTAAGGGGCACGCACACCGGACGAAATTACCCCGAAGCCAATTTTTAATGCCTTTTGACGGCGAACGAAACAATGAAAGTGTCGATATTTCTGTTTGGTACTCAAAGATCGAAATTAGGTTTCATAAACAGCATTCGCAACTGCACCACCATTTTTATTCAACATTAAATTGCCAGGCTTATTTTGTAATAATCGTAATTCGTAAGCAGCGAAGTTCCAGAAGGCTGTTAAAACATTTTCGACCAAATCCTGAGTCATTTCGTTTCTAAATTTTACTATTTGTGGTACGAGAAAGAGAAACGGAAGTACGAAAGAAAGAAGTGGGAGGGTTAGAGAAATCTCGAAGAGGGTCGTTAATCGGGCGACCTGCTCATCGAGCCAATTATACGAACGTGGACAAATTCGGGGCACTAATCAGCTTACAGGCATTATAATGCACTGGTAGCCGCAGGGGTCTGCGTGGGATCTGATAGAGATCCCTCTTATTTATTATGTGCACCCGGTACATACGTGACAGCGTATGTGCGTCGAGCTGCAGCCACGTGAACGCCTACGTGCTTGCCCCGTTCCACCTGGCGGGGAAACTCAACGACTTTTTAAATAATGAATAAAGCGAAGGAAAAACCTTAGGGATTAAATATTTATTCTTACGAGGATTATAATTTAACCTAAAAGCAAGATGATCGTTCGCAGTGTCCAGGACGCTCGAACAACTTATCCACTTGTTAGTTTTGCTTGTTTTTGGGAAAGAAAGTTGGGATCCCTATTAGAAATAATTATTACAAAATAATTTTTCTGTTAACTTGTTAACTTGTTCGTTGAAATAAAGCAAGGGTTTCTGAGTACGAACGATCCGGCACTGGCTGCAGCGTCGCACAGAGAGGGTTACTCTTGTGCATCTCGGTCGGTTGGTCGATAGCTCGGCTGCCTCCGCGTATAATACAGATTTCATATGCTAATTCTGTGATTAACAATGCCGGGACGGAGCGTTTCATCATCCCGTGCTACCAGCGACGTCTTAATACCGCGGATTTACATGCTAATTCGCCGAACGAACGCTGCGAGCGAGCTCTAGCGAGCTCTGCCCGCCCGTGGACAATTTCTTCGCGTCGAATTATCCACGCACGGGACGTCTAAATCCAGCCATTATCTCCTGTCGCCGCGAAACCGATGCGATTTCACGCCGTTTCCGCGAGTCCGTTAATCTTCCGCCATTAGCGAACTCCTGGCTTCCACGATCCACGCTCACGATTCGTCAAAAGCGATTTTCATTTGAATTTTTGAGACGTTTAAAGTAAGATACTTCAGTATCGCACGCGTATAGTTTGATTATCTCGAAAGGAAAGTGTATTCCTTTGGCGTTTCCAGAGCATTCGAACGGAAAGTCTCCCGCGCATCTAGCCTACGCGCCACGCAGCGCCTGTTAGACGGCTCTACTGGTATTCTCACCTCGTCAAGTACATACAGTTCCATCAAACCATATCCAAAACCAACTCTGGTTCGAGGAGTCCAACGATGAATTGTTATACTATAAACCTCGAGAATCGTAGATGGCGCAGCGATCTAGATTCGCTGAAAGTCGATCGCGAAGCCAACGAACCGTCGGAAAACCGGCAATTTCGCTCTAATTTCACCGTGGTCGTTCGTTCCTTTTCCGAGGCGGTATCTCGAGCGGACGATCAGCGATTTCCCTCGCAAACCACGGTCAACGAGTATTATTAAACCGATGGGCGATCGAGAGCACCGAGAGGACTTTATAATACGTCATGCTGGGACCGTCCGCGATCACACCTCGACGCGGCGGGACGTCGAAACCCCATTTATTCAATTACCAGCCACGGCTCGACGAATTCGATGCAGTATCTCCCCGCGTTTTCATCATTCGGCCTCGTTTGCGGACATCTGCGAGCGGCCAGCCAACCTTTCGCGCTGGCAATTTATTGGTATCGTTTAGCGGGAAGAACGTTAATTAGCCGCGTATATCTAACGACGGTTCTCGTTGATGATTTCTCCTTTCGAGTGCTTCTTCCATAGTAAACGTTCTCCAAGAAATTATTGTTACCGATGGAAGTTTACGTGTACGAGTTTGATGGCTCGGTTAAACGTCCTACGTGATTACGAGAACGCCGAGTTTTTGTCTCTGTTCGGGGGATTAAATCGAACATGAAGAGCCTCGACAGTAATCTTTATAATTAACTCTTCCTCTTTCTTCAGCTTTAATTCAAGAATACTGTTGTCAATCGTGCTATACACCTTCTCTGCATACACTTGTAAATTCTGATACTTTTCAACCGACTTCGAAATGGAGGAGGTTACTCAATTCAGTATATTATGGTTGAAAACCATTCCGGTTTCGTTTTTCGCGTTTGAACGTAATCAAACGTAAGCGACCGAGTATGGATACATTTTGCGTTTGATTCTTTGATTACATTGGTTGCTGAGCTATGAGATCAGTTTTGCGTTAATAATAAATTAGTATTGCGTTTCCTGTATTTTTGTAAGTCGGTTTTCAACCACTGTCGTTCAATCTATGATTGAGGACCTGTAAGTTTATATATATATATATATGCTCGACGCTGGGCAACTTTCCAATGGAAACCGTCAGAAACTTCTGAATCGCTTCACTTATGCGCGATCGTGTGCCAGTATTTATTTCGACGATTTCGCCAGAGAATATATATATATTTATTTTTCTATGTTTGTTCGCCGATTAGCCCGAGATGGCTTGGCCAATCCGAACGAAACCTCTTGCGTCTCGTACAACATGTCTCCCAGTTGGTCCTGTTATCAAAACTCTTTGCGATTTGTCATTCTCAAGCAATACCCCAAAGTCGGGTAACGAAATAAACGTTCGAACAGGCTGCGAGAGCGCATTAAACCCCTAATGGGCGAAACATTGCTCACAAGCGGAGATGATGTAGACTCGAATACCGCCATAAGTCAAAACGACTCCTCCGGTTCTTCCAGCGTTCGAGCAAAGCGCCACGATTATCTCCGGGGAATTTGTGAGCGAAAGTGTTAAAGAAGACGATCATTCGCATAAATCAAAGGCGTGGCGGTTGGCCGGCTCTATGGTGGCGGGGAAGAGGTGTGCGAGAGGGGAGGAAGGTGGCGTGGACCTTCCTCAGGGTTAAGCGTGTCGCTGGCGCAGTATGATGCCGATCCTATCTGAAGCGGCTAATATAGTTGTCGTGAATATCTTAAGGTCGGGCGCGCATTCCATGGGGTTTCTCTTCGAGGGTCGCCACGGGGCGTCCATTCGATCTGGCGAAAGCATCTGCTAATTCGGAATCATGGGAGTTTGATTGGGCTTCCCTTCCAATGTGTACCCTCCTTGTCTTTGCTGGATGGACTCTGAGGGAAACGGGTACCACGGAAGATAATAACCACGCCAAGATGATAAAATACGAAACGAAGATATTATTCCAACCGATAATTTCGCTCATTTGAAATAAATATTTTTAGCGGAATCGTCTCTGGCGTAATCGTCGAAATAAATACTGGCACGCGATCGCGCATAAGTGAAGCGATTCAGAAGTTTCCGACGGTTTCCATTGGAAAGCTGCCCAGCGTCGAGCATTGAAAATGAAAATCACCCCGCAAACGGGATACCTTTTCCCAGAAAAATTGGGATTCATCGGATGGTTATCGAGGGTAATCCGTGACGAGTTTTGAATACGGCGCCCGAACGAACGGGTCGGACCGCTGTATTTCGAACGCAGGGGAATAAATTCGTTCCTTTATTTTGTTACATTTAGTTTACGCGCGACGGCACGCTGTAATTTTAGAATGACACGACCAATGAGAAATACGGCTAGACCCGCCATTATTTCACCGTAAAAAATAATGAGATTCCAACCAGTCACCTGATACCTTCCTCGCGTTTCTCGACGAGCCTCCCACGAATAAATTATCAAAACACTTTATCGCGTCGATTATGCGCCATTACGACTTATTTTCCCTTATTTCCCTCCGTCGGAATCGTTGCTAGGAACATCGCTGCATCTGTTCCATGGCGATTTGTTCCAGGAAATATACGTGCACCTTACGGGGACCTAACGCAATAGGACTCGTCGCATACTGCACAAAATGCTCCATGAAATTAGCCCGAATTACGTCCACTGCTATTCTCCGATTCGGATGAAACTTGACTCGCGTGTTTTTCAGATCCGGAAAGTATTAGCTTCCTAGATGATTATTAAATAATATTAGTCTAAGGGGGAGTGCAAAAGGTTTATCAAAGGGGGCTCTAGGACTTTGTTTAATAAAAGATAAGTCTAGTAATTTTAACTTAACTTTGCATTCGAGAGGTGACTGTCAGTCACCATTAGGTTTCACGCAACAAATCTATCAGCAATAATGTTTCTTTAGGTTTAATTTCTTTGGAACTCGAAGGGTCAATAAAATGATTGTCGGTGAGGTTAAAGGTGACCTGATTTTCAAATCTCGATAGCTCAGCATTTGTGGCAATAGAATGCTGAGAAAGCGTCTCGAGTCGCTGGTAGATACTAGAAAAAAGGCCTTGTGGTTTCGAGTGCAAAGGGTTAAAATTTAAAATACACGTGATCGCGATGAAGTACGACGAAAATAATATCCCTAAAAATATATACTTCGTCGTTCAAGAACAAAATCCTGTAGATCCTTCGCAAACACGCAAACATTCGAGTAAATATTCCAGGAACCAAGATTCTGGAGTGGAAGGCCCCCTTAATTTATTCCGCGAACGACGCGAGAGTCAGACTTTGGAACCCGGGTCACCGAAATGAAGAATGCCAGCCGAGGGGGCAATCGAGCGGCAGAAAATTAATCAGAGAGCGTTTGTTTGCGGGGAGAAAAGGTTGCGACGGTCGTATCCCGGCCGGGGATCAGATTTTTCGTCGGTTAGGGGAGCCCGGGACCGATCGGCGAAATTTTGCGAGTCCCAATAAAACCGTGTCGGGGAACGCGTGTCCGCGGCTGGCCACGAAATGCGAGAAATGTGCCCCCCTCGCGCGTGTACCCGCTCGAATCAGCTCGGCCGATCAGCTTGCGACGCGACACGACACAAACGTCGCCCTCGTGAGCCAGTTCCGAGGGAACGAAAACTTTTATCGCGCTTTCGCAGGAATTTCCGTCCTCGTGTCGGTCAAGGGCGACCGTTTGCTGACCTGCGCGGCCGAACACCCCCTGATCCGATTGATTTTTCATTCTTGCGCGTCGGCATTCTTATTTTAATTAGGTATATCGGTAATTGAAGTGGGATAACAGTCTTTGGAACGAATTTGAAAAAGGAAGTATCGAGATCAACCCTCGGATGCTTGATTTTACAAATTGAATTTTAAAAAATATCGATGTCTTTGTTATTTGAACAATTTTGACTGTTGATGCTTTTTTTTCAACTTTTCTTCAAAAGAACATTATGGAGTAGTGTGTAACATAGTAGTAACATACATACACCGAAATGTTAAAAGCACACAAATTGCAAGTGAACAAGCCAATTACAATTCAATTTAAAAGTCCGGCATTTAAGGGTTAATGCGTCCTCGTATTTAAGACTTAACCCTTAGCACTCTAGACCTTTTTTCCGGTATCTACCATCGAGATGTTTTCTAAACATTCTATTGTCACGAATGCTAAGTTTAAATTGATTTCGAAGACGTAGTCCGATTTGTAATCGCAAATTAATTTGAGATTCGAGAATCAGGTCACCTTTACTTCACCGGCAATCATTTTATTTGTGAAACTCCAAAGAAATGAAACCAAAACAAATATTACTGCTGGTTGATTTGCTGCATCGAACCTACCAGTGATCGAGAGTCACCGTTCGACTGCAAAGAGTTAATCAAGCGCTTGCATATGAATTAGATGTTATGAAGCGCAAATAAAATATAAAGAAAATTAAGACCCTGAAAAATATGAAAAAAATTCGGCTTGTCGAGTGCTTCCCAAGCCAGGGTTCCCAGTTATTTCTGGCCCGCGACGACCGAGGACTGTCGAATCGTGACGCCGGTTTGCTCCGGCTGGAGGGCCGATTAGTATTCAGCAGGGATCGATTCTCACGCGTTCCATCGCGACTTCCTGGGCACGTGACGCCTCGTCGCCGAATTATCGTGGAAATCTAACGAAAATGCTCTATCGATTAGCGATGCCTGAGCAATAATGCCCGACGTTGGTAGTACATCGCCAACATAGACTTCCGGCTTCTGCCTTGCCCCTCTCATCCTCCTCCTGCCTCCTCGAGGTGGCCATTGTCGATGCAACCGGCGTCCTGACAACGGTTGAACGATGCAGACAGTGTCAACGGTAAATGGTTATGACGGGAACGCTTTGAATCTTTGATTTCCATGATGTCACATTACACGGAAACGCTACTTGTCGACACTCGATAACCGAGGGTCACGATTCAGTCTCGACGACGATGCCAGTGGCTAAGATTTATCGTCCATTCGCCATCTTCCCTTTGCCTGGAATCGATTCGTGGCCAATGGGATTGATTTAATTGACAGTTGGAAATCTTACCACCGAATGTAAATTTTCGACGACCTTTAGCTACGGGGTTACTTTCAGAATTTATCGAGACACGTGCGAATAATATAGAATAAACATTAAGCGAGGTTTTTCTTGAAAGAATTTTACACCGCGGTGCCTCGATCATTTGTGTCTCGTAGTCCTCTTTGAGTATTTGTCTACTGTAAGAAAGACGGGTCCAAGGCATCCGTCGCGTTGCTCTTCGTGAAAGCACCGAGAGAACAGAGAAACGAAACCCCGGAAGATGCGTATCTTTCCGCAGATAAGGCGACGTTGCTTCGTTTCCTGCTCGAGATAACAGGAAGTCGTGGCAGACCCAATGACGACGATAATCCTGCATCCTGGATGCGTAACGTGCTGGTAATAGACTATTAATGCTGTTATCTCTTCAGATAATTACCCTCGGATACCGTCGCGGTTAATTTTCGTCCGATTGCCAGTTGCGTGGGCGGCCGTAACGAAAACACATGTATTAAGCAACGTAATTGGTTTGATAAGGCTCTCCCGATCGTTCGAAAAATTTCAGAAAAGAATAATCGTTGGAACAAGGCGTGGGATACGAACTTTACCCCGAATTTATTGAGATGCAGGACAAGCAAATAAAAATTAACTTTGTCGTGAGAAAAAGTATACTTCTTTGAAGGAACGATTACAAGGTAAAGATGGTAGTTCTCTAAAAGCTAGGTAAGAGAAATGCATCTCTGAAGCTTTCTGGCAAGGACACCCCGAGAGAGAGAGAGAGAGAGAGAGAGAGAGAGAGAGAGAGAGAGAGAG
>NW_026535220.1:0-52770 GCF_026225885.1 Hylaeus anthracinus
GAGAGAGAGAGAGAGAGAGAGAGAGAGAGAGAGAGAGAGAGAGAGAGAGAGATCGACTTGCTCGCAGCCACGAAGACGCGATTCATTCACGGTAGAAGCAATATACGTCTGGAAGGTGCCAGGTGCGATCCGTTAAAAGAATGGCGAACAAATCCCATTTCGCGTGGGCCATCGTCGATGACAGTCACGGACGAACGGGGTATAATCGGTGGCGATGAACGATCGATCGGTCGATCGTTCGTAACAACACGGGAAACATCGAAACGACGGGTTTACCACGAAAGAACGGTGACTTGCCAATGGATGATTAATCATGGAACAATGGCCAGCGCCAACGGAAGGCTGGCCGGCACTACGAAGTCGCCACCGGCCAACGTTCGTCTACCTGGAAGCCTGCCAATTAATCACGAATCGTGTGCACGCCTTGTGTACCTAACTCGAGGGGGGACCGAGTTAGGACCACCATAAACAAAACGCGCCAATGGACGAGCCTCGGGGCTTGCTGCTTGAATTAGTGGCCGTGTCTGACTGACATTCGTGACCAGCGTGCCACGCCAGGAAGGAAGTCGCCCCGATGTGATTTCCAGTCTCGGAAAACTCCACCAGCTGACTCCACCGTGACCGACCGTGATCGCGGAGGATGTGCTTTTGATAAATTATTCAAATTTCTGGGTGGAAGTGTCGGTCGGTTGATATGGTCGTAGCGAAGTTCGTGAGCTATCACGGACATCCTGGCAGTGATGGCCAGACCCTTAGGTTTCGAATAAATCTGAAGTTTGCCGATATGTTTGTCTCGTTTCCTCTTTCGAACGTTCTCCGGAGAAAGAAACGAGACACATCGGCACATCGGCAAACATCGACACATCGGCAAACTTCAGATTTATTCGAAACCTAGGGTTCTGGCCATCTCTGCATCCCGGAGGAGGTTGGAAGCTTCAAGAACGTTACGAGTACTCGTATCCAGCCTTCCTCGCATTGAAATTCAGAAATTTCGACACGTACTCTAGTCGAATCGCCTTCCACGACCGAATCGTGTGCCTGTCCCTGGTCTAGGCCGGCGACGATCGAAACTATTCGCCCGGTCGCGTTTCAGCGAGTCGTCGCACCCCGAAGACGGTTAAAGGACAGGAGGACGAGCCCCGATCGATGATAAATGAATAATTCTCCGACGATGGTATCGTTAATTACACGTAGCCCCGGCCAACAATGGTGTGATTGTCTCGACCGATACATGACCCACCCCCACCCTTCTGTCCAACCCCTCTCGTCGTTCCACGAGCGAGATCCATACCCTGCTGGATCCGGCTGTCTCCCTTCGACGCTCTCCGTCGAATAGCGTCGGGCAGCGTCCTCCCTGTTCACGACCTATGATGCGTGTAGGTGCCATTATGATCGCGTCCGTGAGGAAGGTGGGCGCCAAACTTTTAAATCGACGCCTCCGCAATCAAATTACAGACCGGGACACGACGATGCCCATGCATTATTTATGGCCGACGCCGCGTGCCTCGTACGCACACGTGTTCACGCGTGTGTACGTGCGCGCGCGCGTGTGTGCGGCACGAGGTGGAGGCGATACCCTCGAAACCCGGGGAGAGGCATGCACGGGTTACCGTATAGGCGTTGATAATTCGATGACATTATGGTAATGCTAACGAGATTCCTTTATCCAGTTTATGTAAATTCGCCGGAGGAGGGGAGGTAGGTGGGGCAGGTTTTAATCAGCGCGTAAGTGCGCGGCTGGGACCCCGGAAATTAATTTTTTAACCTGTCGAGGGACCCGCGTGGCCAAGGAAATCGTCAGCTGCGGGACTATCTTTTTCTTCGCGAGAAGGAAACGCTCGAAAGGAGTTTTTACGCTTTACGAATCTGTTCCGAGTTGGATCTCGATACAGAAAAATTAATCTCAACAGAACTTAGTTTTCAATGACTATACGTGAGGAATAAGGAATATTATAATATTCGATGAGGAAGAAAATAACCCAACGGAGTTTAAGAAGTCCATGTACCCGGCGTTTTCGTTAAAAAGTTCATAGGGAACAGTATCGTTGGCCAATGGCAAAATATCGATAAGTGATCCTTGGAGTCGAGAGTGACCGAAGGAAAGCTTCGAGGATTGGCGACGAAACAGAAAATCTCGCGAGGGTACTAGGTTGGCGATTAGTCAATAACTACGATGGCAGACATCACGTGCCGGTGGTTAAACGTGTTTAACCATCGCCGGTGTCGGTTGCATGACAGGAATATTCGCTGAAGCCACCCATGTGGCCAGCGAGGGGAGCCACCCTGCTCGTTTACCCTAGTCGGAATCTGAAAATATGCACAGAATCGCCTGTGCACCGCCCGATGCATACTTTCGATACAAGGTGCGTCTCGTTATGTCGTCTTCGCAGTTAATCGTCCACGTGTATGCAAACTACCGAGAGAAAGTCATCTATCACAAATTGTTTAGCTGTTTAAGGCACACGATTATAAAAGAAAAAGGAAATTCGAACCGCCGGGGAAAACAGTGTCAACAACTTGCGTTCTGACTTTGTATACATTTCTGATTTCACTTATTGCAGTAGTAATTAGTTTTAATTACTTTAAGCTTAGTTCGTAGATATTGCCACACGAACAAAAAATGTTGAATAAAACAGTAAAGCTAAGCAAAAGGTGAAGTAGTGGCTCCACTAGTTTGCGTTACATTATTACTGTACTAAAAAAAAAGAAAATGACAGAAGAAAAGGGAAACGTGGAATACTCGAGGAAATGCTGGAAACTGTTATAAAAACCTATACCTGATGGAAACCTAATCTGAAGTAAACGTGTCGACTCAACCAGCTTTGATCAACACGTGGAACACGAAGTCTACATATGTCTATGTACGAAGAATGATGAACGTCACTTCATGCGTCACTGTCTGACGTTGCACTACCTATCCAGGAAGCCGTTCTTCGTTCTTTCCTTCCACACTTGCTAATGAAGTCTGAATTTGTGAGTTTCGAGCAAGCCTAGTTTCACGGATTTAATTGAGTGTATATCATACGGGGATATAAAACGCTGAGACCATTGTCGGGCCACCGATGCGTGCAATTTATTACGAGAATTAATTATTTACACCCTAGATCTACGGTATCATAATCGTCCGTTAACGTCCGTGTGAGAATCGCGGTGTTCGTTTCACGGTTAATTAACATTCATTTATGCAGCTGTTAACGTAATTATAATTGAAGGATCGAGGCCCGTGGAAATGAAATTGGCCTCATCAAGGCCGTGTGTTCCATTTAGATAGAGACGGGTCCGTCGTCGCTCTATACTTTCTAACCTTTGACTCGCCATCTTCGTATTACTGTAATTACATGAAAAGTCTCGTCCTTCCACTTCGCCTCTGTGTAACGCAATGCTACGACAGGTAGGTTTTCGAACATTTTTTAACTTTCATTTTGTGGGTCACATGTATATTCACGTTCTATTTTCTACAACGTCGATTCTATTCTCGTCTATTCGAGCTAGCCGAACCGTAACAATTTTATCATTTTTATGCCGAAAAAATCTTGTATTTCAAAGAAAAATTTTTATCGCGAGGTTTATCCTTCTAGATTCGCACAAAAAAAAAATTCATATTCCTAATAGTCGTGGAATTAAAAATTCACGCGCGAAGGCAGTTCCGAAGCGGTCGTTTCAAGGTGGAATAAACCATGTTCGAGTTTTTAAACTGAAGGTGGATTCACAACTAGCTCGAACGTACGATTCTCGTTCTAGCTACTCGTTCGCCATAAACACTCTCAGCGATTGGAATAGCGTTCGAAACGCGATAGAGGCGTGTGACCCTCTTCAGGGATGCCAGCACGCGTCGATTCCGTCATAATCGATTCCTCGAACGTCGCTGGCCAGGGGCGAAGTCATTAATGACGAATGCCAAAAAATGTCAACGGCCACTTTCGAGCCTCTTGCTGATTCCTATTGCGTTTTAACGAATGTTTTTCACTCGGTCCAATATGGCGGAAAACGGGTGTAGGTTACTGGGTGAAGCCAAGTTTCTTCTGCTGGAATCCTCTATTGTGGCCGCTGTATTTGTACCTCTTCTTCGAACTCTATTTTTACTTTTAATTTACCTTGCAAACGCAGCTAAATTGTCTCATACATCTTTCATTCGAGTATTACTCAAAGAAGCTGGACTATATTCTGCGATTCTATGCAGTCCAGAGAGAGCATTCTTCCGACTCCTCCTCCAAGAGTATCCTCGCAAACAGGACCCTGGTTCCTCGTCCGTGTCCTTTCCCCGAATTCGCACGAATTCCTCGCACGTCCCGTGGACGAGCTGGCATCCGTGTTCAAGAATTCGCGGTACGAGGAAAGATACTCCAGAGATAACGACGAAGAAGTTACGAAGGGACTTCGGCAACATCCTTCTTCGTCTTCGTCAAAAACTGTGCTCCTTCTTAACGTTTACCTAAGGAGAAACAGTTGCGTGCAAGCACCTCTCTTCCTTAAACGAAGTCGCTCGTATAAGAACAAGAAGAAGCATTAACTTTAATTATTCAAGGAAAAGAGGTAATCTTTTCTTAACGAGGAAGATATACAGTTTAGTACATAAAATTTCTGACCTAGTACGGAACCAAAAATCGACAGGGAACATCGAAATTATTTCAACTTGGATATTAAAAATGGAGTCTGTCGGTTCCCTCGAGCACGTGGGAACGTTTCCGTCGGCTTCCGGTCGTCTCGTCGCTCGTAAAACCAACATTAAGCAACAATGACCATGCCGCAGTTGACGTTTCAATCTGTGGGCCCATTGAGGCCCCCAGCCAGAAACCGCGGAATCTTGTTCACGTCGTCTCGACGCGCGGCGCCCCCTTTGTCCCTTTTCGACTCCTCCCTCGCCCCGGCGCGAGACCTTTCCGCGCGGTTATTTCGCATCTGCGCTCACTCGCACGAGAGCACGACAATGGGCCCTCCAAATATTTATTTTTTCCATCGCGGGCCGATGGTCAGCCTGAATGCCGACGGTAATCACGTTAACCGCGACAATGGCCGAAACGCGGAACGCCGTTTCGACTTTGGAAAAGTTAAGAGGCTCCCGTCCTCTTCCGACTCTCGCGTCTCCCCCTTCCAGAGCCTTTCCCCAGAAAACGAAGATCCAATTTTCTGATTTCCGCGTGGCCGTTGCCGAAGGTTCGAGGAAGAGGCATTGTCACGCTGGTGCCAAGAGCTTTGTTATACTTTCAGTCGTGAGAGCGAAATTATTCTTGGCTTCGGGTGTATTCCCAACGTCTTCGTTCTTTCGGTCGATGGCATTGTCGACGAAACTGTCAGAGGCTCTATTATTTCAACCGTCCCAGATATTAATTCTACGATACACTTGGAAGTCACAAGTTCATCCTCCGAAGTATCGGAAGAAGTCCAACCACGCATAAATATTAAACTTCAGAACTCTCTAAACTTTCTTTCCCCATGCGATTCGCGGAAGACTACAGAAGTTCGACCATTCCGAAGTCGGAGAAGTCCTACTTTGACCTGAGAATTCCGAAAATCTCCAGAGTTCTCGGAACGACCCTAACTTCGCTAATCTCTGACAGCTCTCGAGAGCCTCCGCTGACACCACGATATCTCCTCCACGGTTTGAGAAAGAAGGACGTTGCGTTGCGAGACGATCGACTTCTCGATCCTCGGTAATACCGAAAGCATGCATGCCGAGTTCGAAGCTGGTCTCGCCACGGGATAAAAAGAAATCCCGAAAAGAAAGGGACGACGTTTAGGTTTGACGTGGGATCGGTTACCAATGGTCCGTACCTGGTGGTCCTTGCTCCTGCAGGACCTCTAATCTAATCCGACAGGTCACCGATACAACCGGGCCTACGGATTAACCGGCGTTTTGTACAGGTTAGCCTACCGATTTCGGTCTTCCTGACATCCTGCCCGAGTCGGGGAATATCTTATCTGGTCCTCTCCGCCGCGAGGATCGCCTTAACGACGACTTCGTAAGCTGTCGTACCAGTGTTCCTCGCGGCAAATATCGCCATTAACGAGCTTACAACTTTAAACGCAGAGATTGACTCCGAGGATTTCATTTCTCGTTGTTAGAGAACTTCGAATCATTGGACTTCGCCACCAGTAGTATATAAAATAATTAATATCAATTTCTGACCGAACTGATGAGAATCGTCGAGTGGTTAGTTGGTAGAAAGAACCGATCTTGTCGATTTGTCGATGACAACTTGGATTGGAGGACTGAAAATGTTGGATACTGCTCGTTTTATTTTTTTATATATTAAGCGTACAAATATGTTCGGTGCCTTTACATATACTCGGCTGTAATTCCATTTCAAATTGAAATCATTTTCTCGCCGATCGGTGTCTTAAGGTACTAGCTTCACGCTACTAAATTCACTATGTAACTTTAACCTAATTGGTATATAACCTCGAAGAACAATACTTCGCACCATGACGTTTCAGAAAGAGCACATTAGACATTGTATTCTTTTTGCAATCTGAGATGAAGAAAAATGCTGCTCAGGCTAGAAAAATGATTCTCATTCATGCGGCATATTCTCCAGATATGGTCCCCTCAGATTACCGTCTTCTTCGGTCGCCACCACAACATCACTTAGTTGATTCTTATTTCAAACCTTTCGAAGAAGTCGAAACAAGCATTAATGAGTTTATTGAATAAAAGCCACCATCTTTTTACAGAAACGGAATCCGCCAACTACCCGAAAAGTGGAAGAAGGATGTAGAAAATAATGGTGATTACTTCGAAACATAACGTGTATTCCTTTTTCTTATAAATAAACATCGAATATACGATAAAAAGGCACCGAACTTATTTCTACACCTGATATTACTATTTTTATCATCGATCTATTGTAAATGACACGATAATCATTATTCTACATTTCCATCTCTATTACCGTTGTCAGACGTTCGATGTTCCAGTCATTTAATCGCCGAGTCCTTCATTGTCGAGTCCTGGAGGATTTTCGAGAACACGCGTAAAGGTGGAAGGCGAGGATTCATATTCAGAAGTGGTCACCGTTGTAGTATGTAAACAAGAGCCGACCAACGTGATCGTCATCGTCAATCGATCGATCGACCGATCTGCCTCCGAGGAGAAATCGCCTTCGCGGAACGATAAAATATAAGCGATGACTTGATCGCAAGATTAGCGCGACTCCCCGCGACGTCTTTTCTCCGTTTTATTTTCTTCCCCCGTTGGATCCCTCGTCCACGATTTCTGTTCGTTCGTGATTTTACACGTTCGTTGACCCTCTACGGGGGCAAAACCCATGAAAGGATATTATGGATCGTAGATCGCCGCAATATTTTCAACCACGACTTGTAAGACGCTGAGAGAAACACGTTGGTGTTTGGTTCTGTTTCGCTAAAAATCGGGCTAGGTCTACTTTAGACCTGTCCAGTTCTGGGTTAACCCTTCGCGCTCGAGGCATTTTTCTATAGAATCAAATCCAGTCCATTTTTATAATAAATTTCTGTGAAACCAAAAACTCTACTTCGAAGTAAAACATCTACGAACGTTCATGGCTCGATGTATTATTACTTCAATTGATAATTAGTTGTATTCTGATGTAAGTGAATTTGAAATTGTACGTTCACAAAATCACTTTTAAATTACGTATGTCGCCCTGGAGGCGCCACCCGAGGGCAAAGGGTTAAAGTCTGACGAGGTCCAAAATAAAACGAATTAAACCACATGGCGCAGAATGTCTGAGTTTTCTACTACTAGCTTGCATCGATCCCCGTGCTTCGACTTTGCCCCCAAATAGATGGAACCTAACCGTTTAAGGGCCAGATCGCGTTAAGACCCCCCTACAGGGGGTGACTTCTCTACGAGCACGCTCGAAATCGTTTCTCCGTCTCTCGAGCGCGATTATCCTCGCCCAGGCGTTTATTCGAGTTTCCCTAGCGCAGCGAGATCCTCTCCGGGGACTTTTTAAGCTCGACTTTCACGGGCCCGTGGGCAACCTTTAAAAATCGACGGTCCGTGAGACCGAGGGCGTGTTCGAGGAAACATTTTGACCGCGCGTATCTGGCCGACTTTATGGAGATCGGAAACCACGACGAATAAACCGAAAGGGTCGAAATATTTTTATGGATCACTTTTATGACGGCTCGTTTTCTGGGACCGCGTTGTTTTCTGTCGCGTCCCTGCTGGAGCCAGAGAAACCTGGAAAAAGGGGATCGCGTTCGAGTGGATTATTTCGAGAATTTTCGGACGAAGTATCTTTTATTGGTATTAAATTTAGTTCGAGCGACTTGCGATGTTCGAGGTACGAAGTTAACGTATTACCTATGCCTCGGTTAAATATATGGAGGTGGCTCTGCGCAGCCACCTCGCGCAGCAGCGATAATCAGAGATGGGTAAGACCCTGGACTTCGAATAAATCGGAAGTTTACCGATATATTTGTCTCGTTTTCTCTTTCGAACATTTTCCAAAGAAGAAAACGAGACAAACACATCGGCAAACTTCAAATGTATTCGAAGCCTAGGTTTTCGCCCATCTCTGGCGATAGTGCCTCTCCAGTGACGTCATCTAACGTTACCACCGCGGAAGTGCGAGATCTAAACGAGAAACAAACGCGTTCACTGTGCTGTATCCAATACCAAACTTGTACAAAATTCTTCGCAAAAGCTACTAAAAAAATAATAAAGAAATAAGAACCACCCTCCCTTTGACCACCTTTCCCCTTGTCCCTCGCCTGCCTCGGATCTACCAGATACTCCGAGTGTTCTCCGATACTGAAAAGTATAAAGAACGGGGACACGCGGTGACTGGTCCAGAACCGATTACGCCGTCTCTCATATTCTGCGACCCCCCCCCCCCCCCCCGACCAAGGGGGAGATGCTTATCGAAAACCGAGGGCTTTGTGTTAAAGAGCCTAATTCCCAAATGAGTTATTACCTATAAAACGCGCGGCCCTTAAGTGGACGGTAATATTACCGCGGTAATAAACGGGCATTTATGGCCGACCCCTCTCCCCTGTTCCGCGTCCGCCACGGAAGCGATGTAAATAAACCCCCGGGGCTCTCCTTTCTTTCCACGAAGCTCGCTATTAAAGTTTACGATTCTGCCGCCGCCACGGCACCGTGCTTAATTAATTAGGTTCAACAATGTGGACCACGACCGAACTCCCCGCCAACTTCCTTGGTAACTGCCAACCATGCATCAAACGCGAAGAGAAAAATTCATTCTTGTACAGATAACATCCACGGGTCGCGTAAAGAATTGAAAGATGTTCGGTTACCCTCTGGGCGTGCGACGTAAACATTTTTCGCAGCGATGGTGTTTCGTAAAACTCGATTAATTACGGCGTAAGTACTGCGGGAGATCGATGTAGGGGCGGGGGGGGGGGGGGGGGGGGGGAAACGAGTAAGATATTTCACGTGAACTTTGGTCGTACAGACTACGATTTCCTAGTTGTAACGAGTTAAAGATGCTATGCCGTGCTGTGACGGGGCGTGACTCGGCGCGCGTCGAACGCAATCTTCCGATCGCTCTAACTTGGAAACTAAACTTTGAACGATCCGTGTTCGTGTAACGCATTCGTCGTGTTTTTTATTTATTTTTTTTTTTTTGTTCTAGCGATTATGAAATACAAGTGACTTTTTAAATATATTTTGTGGAAATCACGGGACCTTTCGATACAGAAGCTCTAGGTAACCCGAACTCCGGTTGAAAGCCTTCGATTTGCACGTCGGGGCACGCGAATAAAAATACCAGACCCCGCAGGAGTCTGTAATAATTGTTAACGAGGTCATTGATATCGACAAGGGGCAAATAAACGCTCGAGTCGCCACGGCGACGCTGCCACAAAACCGTCGTTAATATTTTATAGCTCCAAAGTGGAGAAAAAGTGACCACGGTATTCAAACTGGATGGAGAGAAGAGAAAACGATCTCGCATCGGGAGAAGCTCTCGTTGACTGAGGAGTGACCGCCTAATTGCGAGGAGACGCGGGTACGAACGCCAAGTTCCGCGTAAAAGTAACGCTCCGAGCGTGCACGGCAATTTTCTTTTGCTTGGTCGTTCTCTTAATTCGCACTCTTGCGCCCCTGCCTCTGTCCCCCCCCCCTCCCTCTCCTTTCGTCGGCCAGTAAAGGGTCCACGACGAAAACTGGCAGTAATAAATATGGTGGCATCTCGGGGAACCGTCCGCCTTTTAATGAGCCTCTTTAGCCCGTTATTAAATTATAAATTATGACAATCTTATCTCCCATTTAATGAACCGAACGTTTTACGCTGGCCGTTAATATCTCACCGACACCTAGTGGCTCACGGGCCCCGTCGCCCCCTCCCCGCCGCGGAAACTGGTCCGAAGCTCTTCGGGCCCGTCCAAACGAAATCCAAGCCCGATGTTTTCGGTTTGAAAGTTGCATCGTGTTCGATCGTTCTTCTATATTTATAAATAAAACGTTCCTTAAAAGGTTTCGCTGCAGACATGAAGGGCCCAGAGTTCTACACGGAACTCTAACGGATGTTCGTGAATTATCCGGGCTCGCTTGGTACAGAAATCGTATAAAATAATACACGGCGTAAAAATGTCCCGTGAGAACTGTTTACAAAGTATTTCAGCAAAAAATTGCACGAGGAAACATTCGCGAACGTTCACCGTGATCGTCGGAGCGAAGCTTGGGGCCCCAATCAGATCCCGATCCAGACATCGTCTCCACGGTTTCGGGGGCAGTAAATAAACTAAAGCGATACAAATACGAACGGACAACAAACGAGTCGGCGTAAGCGTCGATTTTACACTTGCTAAAGAATGTATAGAGCCCGCGAAATCTCCGAGGACGGCAAACGGGGACCGATAAAATGGGTTTGTTATTGGCCGTGGCGACCATTTCCACCGATACGTTTCCACCGATACGGATCTGTGCCGCGGGATAATCCGATCTCTTCCCACGTGGCGCCCTGCGGTGTGGACGCGGCTTTATTAGCCGTCAATTGTTTGTTCAACATTCCCAAAAAACCCCCGTAAACGTTCGCCAGGCTGATTTACTGCCCGCTTCGAGGAGCCACGGAGAAGTCCTTCGCTCGAGATCGCAGGACCTCGGGAGAGAGAAAGAGAGAGGGGGGAGGGGGGGGGGCCACGGATCCTTTCGAGTACCAGCCACGACCTGCGGAGGCGTTTCACCTTCAAATCGGCTGGACGCAACCCGTTCGCGAATTCTTCTCGTTTTACCCGCTGTTTCACCTGGTCCTCTGTGTTCTAGAGTATTCTAGACACGAGAAGACTAATTCTTCCAGATTTCATTTTATCCGACCGATGTTCGTCACCGATTTCCCTTCCTCTCGTCCGTCATATTCGTTTTCTTTAATTTCCTCCTTCATCGTAGCTCGCGATTTTCCACCGAACTCACGTCGCTAAAACTTTCGTAAGGTGTTTCGTTTTCCAATCGCACCGCTATTGGTGTCGTTCGGGACTGCGTAAAAAATGCTCAGGGAGCTCGACGCTGGGAACAAACACGCATTTTTCTTTAGGAAAGAAAAGGCAACGAGGATGCACGCCGAATGAAGGATGGACCAATCGCGGGGCCACGGTGAATGGGGTCTGTCGAAGCGTCGAAAGAGGGCCTCGAGAGGGTTCGCGAGGCAACGGGTGAAGGAGAGGGGAGGGGCGGAGGAACAAATGAGTACGATGAGTTACGGCTCGGCATAAATCTTCAACTAATGGCTGCCTAAACGCGAAACCTGCTCGCTGCGCCCCGGACGCCCCTACCCCGCTCGCAGAGCGACCGAGAAATTTAATAATCCAACTAATGGGCTCGCAGTGGCTTATTATAGTTACACGCACGCTCCTCGATCTCCGTGGATCGGTCGCGAGGGGGTCACGATCGCGTTCCTACGTTTCCCTGGAGATTTATTGTCCTCTCCAGCTTGGAGAAACTTTTCTCTCCTCTCTACTCCTTTCTTCTCGTTTCTCGGTCCCTTTGTGTACTGTAAGACACTCACTTCAGTATTTATTTTCGGTACGCACACCGTTCTTTAAAACGAACGTTTCAAACCACGCAATTCTTTGTACCCTTTTCGCCAGTTTTCTTTATTTTCCGGCACGCTCGCTGTTCTTACACAAAACCTTTGTGTTTATCAATCGTACGCTCACGTTCGCGTTTCATCGCCATCTGCCCCTTCCACGTTCCGGTTCCGAAATTTCGATCGGGCGACACCTTCGACCATATATACTTATAGCCACGGCAAAGATAAAATCATCAATGTGACGTCGCAGGAGGACAAACGTAACGATGGAACTTCGTCGTTGAGTCTGTAGTATATATATCTTGCTTTATTAGTTGTTAATTTTAACTCTTATAATTTTAAATAATGCTTATCGTAACGTATTTTGGAAATTGTAAGTTTGTAATATTAAATTTAAATTATAATATTGTTTCCTTGTAACTTGTTTTAGTTTAAAAAATAGTAAAAACAATACACAGATTCGAGAGTAATGTTATTTAATATAAATATAAATATATAATATAAATTATTGGTTACAAAATAAAATAGTTTTGAACGATCTAGAAATATTATCTTGTGACGTAACAGGAGAAAATCATTTCCCGTCGTCTTTGCTTCACTTCGATTCGTAGATCCGTGTATATATACAGGCCGTGATTACGAGTATGTATGGTCGAAGGGCGACACACTTATTTAAACCTTACAGGACTCTTTGCTAAAGCAGGTTCCGATGTTACTCGCCGTTATCTCAAACAGTCGTTTCTCTACTTTCTCTATTCTGTTATGTATCAAAAGCGAAAGCCCAGGTGCGAATGTTTGAAACAATGTTTAAAGAGCGGCGGAATTGATTCTTGTTAACGTTCCCACACATTGCTCGACAGGACCTCGCTTTTGTGATAAACTCGCCAGCATTTCGACCACGCGAACTGTTTCCTGGCGGTGATACGAGCGAAAATCGAGGTTGGTAACGCGTGGATCGTGGAATTTGGAAGCGTGGATGGCTCCCGGTCGTCGAGGAGGACTCTCAGTGGGAAAGGTGTCGCGCGAAAGGTGTCCACGATGGAGCAAAGAGGTTTGGGAGCAGGTGCCCGGTAATAAAGTCACCGGAAAGGTTCAGCCCCGTCCGGAAAACGAAACGCGAACGGGCAGCCTGGCTATTTTCGTCGTGGCATTACCGGATGATTTGTGGGCTCCGACGCGCGAGATCCTCGTTATATTTGCAACAAGGAGGCAAAATTCGTTCTCGAACCGAACGCCGAATCGAACGCCGCGCGTTTTATGGTCGTCCAGGCAAGAACCAGAAGCGGAGGTCTTCGATTTAAACCACTAATTTATTCTGGTCAAACCGTGCCCCGCTGGTCAAAGTCTAAACGTAAAAATAACGATGTTTCGATCGGCTCGTAATTTCATTTCTTTTCTCAGCTCCCAAGTACACGTTTCAATCTTGATTCCCATTGTTCATCCGGATTAAACACCTAGTCAACGTTCCAGAATTTCCAGTCCTAAATAACACATTACTTCTGACCGAAATTACGGCATTCAGAACGATTTAAAAGGACGCGAGCGCGCCACTGGAGAACGTTTCTCGATCGACTAAAGAGAGGCCAGCCGGAACCCGTTCGTTTCATCGTAAACGCGATCGAGGTATAATTTTCGAGGGCAGATCTTTTCGCGGTTCGCCGGGGGACACGCAACAGGAAGTCTTTTGAACGATTTCAGACACTTGGAGACCATTGGGACAGAAAGCTCTGTTAAGGGGGCCAGGTTCTTCGGGTGGTCCGATTGCCCGAAAGAATAAGAAAAAATTCGTGCACTTCCATTTGAAGAAGAGGGAAGCCTGCAAAAAGGGGAGGGCTTCGAGTGGCCATAATCGGTCGGAATGAAGCCCTCCGACGTTGCCACGAATTATGGACTAAAGAAAGCCACCATCGTTCGCCGTTTTCGGTTAATACGCGGTCATTGGGGGGAGGACGGCTCGACTTCTTCGCGCGGATGGCGCGTCGTTACTCGAATAATTGAATGCGGTGCCAGGAAGCCGAACCATAACGAATACAATCGATATGTAGCAATTTAAAGGGGGGAATTCGCCATTGTTGAGCCTGGAATATTTCATTCTGCGTGTTGTCAGTCGCTCGGTACTCGTTATAAAAAAACAGATGTCGCAATTGGTACGAAGAACTGCACGCATTTTTAGTAATTAGAGTGTCTACTCTCGTCTGTAATTTAAAAAGAAAAATGTTGTTCCTTATTCATCGGCGGAATGGCGTACTTCAAATTTAGAATAGATCGAAGACAACGGAACAATTAATAAGTTCTTTCTATTTTTTTTTTTTTTTAATCCGTGGCCAATTACAAAAGTTTCGATTCATCATCGAAATTCAAACTCCCGTCGACTCCCGAGTAAGACGGACGTGTAACAGGCTGTGTTTACGAATGAATTCGCGAATGGAATCGGCCAGCGAGAAAATATCACCGAAAGTATCGGCTTAATAGCCACCGCCGTTATTCTTATTTATTGCCGCGGCGAGTCCAGCGCACTGGGCATAAATAATCTTAGGTAATTGCGGCAGGGAAGCTGCGGAGTTTCCTCGTAGCCATTCTCGCTGCTCGTGCAGCTAATGAACACCATCGAATAAAGTTATTCTTGTCGAATAAGGCGACTCGATATGCTTACTTACGATCCTACAACTGTGCTCGATAGAAGTCTCAACACTGGTCGTTTCTCAGATACTGGAAGCTTGTTAATATTTTAAATAAACACCACGCGAGTCACTATTTCAGTCTGAAACTGTTAGAGACAGGATATTTTCCTTTTCTTATGGTTTTATCAAGAAGGAAATCTGGAATACAATTTATCCTGAACGATTCATCTTTCTTTCAGCTTTCTCAAAATAATCAAGACCATATCTCTAATGGTGTCAGAGTTAATAATTCATTAGCGAAACCAGTCTCCCCGGAAATTGGAAGGATCGTATATTCGACAATTCAACGTCTCGAATTGCTCGAACAGTTGAGAAATCGGAGAAATGATGACTTAAATCCCTCCTAATTTCTCGTGGATTGCAACATATTTCAATACCGCCGAAATCCCTGACATCGAGGTACAAAAGTGATCGATTTGGCATGCAATGGGCCCCTATGTACTTTATACTTATCCTCTTCGGCCCTCCTCGGCCTCTCGTTCTTCCACCACCGACCACTCTTCTTTTTCTTCTTCTTCTTCTTCTTCTTCTTCTTCTTCTTCTTTTCTTTTTCTTCTTGTGGCGTTGCTGCTTATACCGGGCGCGATAGAGCGAAATTTCAGCGTCATTTCGGCGCAGATAAACCACCGGTAACGATATCTTGCGTCATCGTCGTAAACGAAGTCTTTCGCAAGCTTCGTCGAGTACATAAATTGCTGAATTAATTGGGCGCCGTTGAGCAACTTCGAAACTTTATTTCACCCGATGAAAATGTATCGTCGAACCTGTACGTTTACGCTCTTCATTCATCAACCGTTGAGATTTTGATTCTGTTCTCTTCGATTCAGCTTAGAAGCTTGGAATAACTAGCTTAGAAGCTGTAGAATTGTGGAAGCAAGGTAGACCTAGCCTTAGACACGTGTTAATTTAATTAACTGTCGCAAGTTATAACATTTCCTTTGGTTTCGGTAATTAATTATCTATCATTTTAATTTATACCGCTACCCTCTAGTCGTTATTCAGTTAGAACCAAGGGTTCAAGTACTTCGGTACAAGGAATTGAGACGTGAACCACCCACCTCTCCAGTGATCTCTTTAAGAAACAGTTTTCCTGCCGAGAAAACTGGACACTGGAGAACGCATAATTACACGAGGAGTGGCAACACCAGCAGAAGAAGAAGAAGAAGAAGAAGAAGAAGAAGAAGAAGAGTGGTTGACCGTAAAAGAGGGGCAGAGGACGAAGAAGAAGCAGAGCAAGGGAGATTTTTCCATCGACGGATGTTGGAACCCGGCCGATGATTTGTAAGCATGTCGAGGGTTGTTTATGGCAGCCTAGGCAATTGTTTAACTTAATTGCACGCTGTTACGTCGGCACAGTTAGTCTCCCCATATAATAGAACGCCTCGAATGGGAGACAGAGGGTGGAGGGGGGCGTAACAAGTCGAGAGGATAGAGTTATTACCTGTCCGAGACTTTTAGAGCCTCTCTTGGCACGCCCTTCCAATGTAGCTGTTATTAGTAATGCGGACTATTAGGATTTTTCATCGGCGTTTGCCCACCGTGCTCCGAGCCATCGTATTTCGATGGACAGATTATTCCCAAGGCTGTCGATGCAATTATATTACTGGATCCGTATCCTCCTGGCAAACTCGAACACATCTGCCCTTGGGAACTTACCATTCGACCTCGTTTCGAAGGGACAGCTTCTGGTTTCGTCCTCTTTCCTTTAATTAGGCTCTGTGTATTTTATTAACCCTTTGCACTCGAGAGGTGACTCTCGTTCGCCGCTAGGTTTAACGCAGTAAATCGACCAACAATAATATTTGCGTAGGTTTAATTTCTTCGGAACTGGAAGTGTCGACAAAATGATTGTCGGCGAGGTGAAGGTGATTTGATTAAGCTTAGCGTTCGTGGCAATAGAATGCTAAGAAAGCATCTGGAGCTGCTAATAGATACCAGAAAGAAAGGCCTCGAGTGGGTTAAGCTACATTGGGTTGAAAAAGTATCAATCACCCACAGAGTGGCCATCTTCTTCTACACTCCGCCCTCTAACAGCATTAATCCACAGCAATGCCTCTCTCCCTGGCCAAAACAAGCTCTCTAAATCGCAAACATACCCTAATACCGCATCCCAGGTCCGATAAAATGCTCCGTTCACCCCCGGCCCAATAATCGCGTCCGCCCACAGACCTCGCCTCTCCCTCGGCCAAGCTACGCGTCGTAAAGAGCACGATTGAATTAACACGAATCGCCGACGGAGCTCGAAACGCTGGAAAATAGAGTGGAAAGGGATGAGTCACGATCGAGTTGGAACTAAAGTTCGCATTGTGAACGACTAACGGCCGGTGGATTCGCTTAGCCGGCCGATGGGAAGCTCCGCGAGACTACCGTGAAAGCTCGAGCGCGGTCCACGTCATAAAACCCATAGAAAAATCCGTGTCGCGGGAGTGCCAGTCGTTCCGGGGGTGAAAACGATCCTCAAACGCCGTCGTTCCGCCATCGGTTACGCACACTTCCACGCCCGGCGTATTTTATTGGGCAGAAAATTCTACAATAAAGGACGCCTCGTCCGGCCCCTTTGTGCTCCTTTGCCAGGAACAGGATTCGACGATGCACGGGGAAACTTTATTAAATTCGTGTCTCTGCGAGGTTACGTCGACGCGCCGGGGTACGCGTGATTTATGGCACTCGATGCTCAAACGATCGCCAATCGCTGGAAACTGGACGTTGGTAAGGTCGCTGTTGGAGACGCTTCGGAATAGATTGCGAGGATGACCGGTACGTTGAATGCCGATGATTGCGTAAAATAATTTTATTTAAACGCGTGCAGAGTCAATGTTCAGACGGGAGAGAATTTTATAGACGTTGTTTTCGTCTAGTTAGGCCAATCACACACGGCCGCAACCGATTTGAAGTTAGTGTTGCAAACCGTTTGCGCTCTTTGTTTCACCCTACTCCGCTATCTTTGTTTTACCTAGATCCACGGTCGCGTGCAACTAGTTTCAGAGTGGTTCGAAATTGATCAGTTGCGCCCGTGTGCGAATGGCGTTACGGTTTCGAATCGTCTGCAATCGCAAATAAAAATATTATCGACAATCTTTCCCATCAGCAAACGTTCCCAACCTCTGATATAATCTAGAAGTATCTCTTTCGATCTCCCTTCGAACTCGACGAAACGGTCGCGAACGTTTACCAACCATCGGGGACACTTTTCCAAATGAATTGGTGCTGCGTGACGTCTCAATCCGCGAGCAGAATCGCCATTCAGAGTCGAATTAGGGGAAAAAAGGGAATATTAGATACTCGTGAGGAGCCCCATAGAAAATTTGCTTGCATTCACGGCCGGCCGCAGGTGGCTCTCCTCGTTTCACGCGGCAAGGATCGCAAGAAATTCACGTCCGCCCTGCGAGAGGTCAACCTGCGAATTTCCACGCGATCCGTTCCATTGTCCCTGAAAAACCTGGAGAAAGAGACGAGGGGAGGGGGTAGAGCTTCTTGGCCACTTCGTGCGGCTGCGTCGAGTGTGGATTTCAGGGCGTCCATTGTCGGCCTTTAAGGACCTCTTTTACGAGGCCTCGAAAGGAAGGACTCGTGCTCCCGAGGACCATTGTCCGAGTCAATCTTTGCCTTGTTAGGCGCTTATTTTCGCACTTATTTACACGCCCTCGACAAAAGGGCGACCCTGGCACCCCTGGAGTCGCGCGCGATGCCCCCGATGTTCTTTTTCGAGCGGAAAAAGCGCCGCCCTCCGAAGAAGACGTCTCCAGATATCGTTGTGAGAAGAATGATCTCGTCGAGTGATTCCGTTTCGGGCGACAAATTCCACGAACTCGAAGAACGACGTGGTCCTTCCCTTTTGGGGAAGGGGTGGGTGGGTGGGTGGAGGGGGGGGGTGCATTTTTCTGGAAATCTTGGAATTCTTGATGGAAGGTAATGCAGTTTAAGGGGATGGAGGACTTTTTAATAAATTGTACAGAATTTTATTGTACAGAGGGGAAAAGAATAAGAGTCCTTTTGAAATAACTTTATTAAACTATCACAGGTTCTTAACTTCAAACTCTAGCCTTGTCGATGATCCCGTGGTTGCGAATCCTCGCCTATTTATATCGATCGCGGATCGAGATTCTTATTCGTCACCTGATTAGAGGTAGGGAGCCATATCTCGTCAGTCTAGCATTGCTACGTGGCTAGAGCGTTTCGACAACGCGCCAACAAGATCAATAACGATTTCTCGGTACGATTTTATCTGTCGCTCTATTGTTTTTCGGTCGAGCGCTATTTGTTAATATATCCTGCTCGAAGGCACACAGAGGGAGGGCAGGTATCGCTGGAGACCCGGAACGCTTCATCGTTTCTTCGAGTTCTATGTCTTCCTCTCCTCCGGACAGCTTGAAGTCCCACCTAATTTTGCCATCAGTCATCCCGGCTGGTTCCGGGAAGACAGGACGAGGCTGCTGACGTTGGCGCACGAATCTCATCAGAGTTAGTGCCGGTTTAACGTCGAGACAATGCTAGCCCGTTTTCACCCGTGATCCCTCAGGGTGTGTCCGCCTTCACGGTCCGCCATGGACCTTTCTGACTAGGTGTGAAGGGTGACAGTGGCCGGGGAAATTGAACCTTCATTCTGGGGTGTTCGAGAAGATGGTACAATAGCATTTTCAATAGCTAACCAATCCTTTATATATGATGCATATTCCTCGATTATGCTCCACATTGTTCTTTGCTCTAGTTCACTCGTTAACTTCTCCAGTGATCGTTAAAAAATTAAAAAATCTCTCATAAGAGCCATTTCGGGGCCAAAGTGAGACTGAAAGTTGATATCTACTGATTAATTGTGGTAACATTAATCCTAGTATATATATTATATATATAAAATTTAAACAACTCGCGTACACTATAGAAAAATGTACACAGGGTTGCCCATCTGCAATCTGCGCTTCTACATACCAGAAATCGTATTTATTTTCATCCGAGTATATTAGGGAGTGGTCTTTAAGCGTTTAAAAATCCAAGAATATTAATCGTAAATTACACTGTAGTATTCGAGGAAAAATGATCGCTTCCTTAAGTAACCCTAAATTGCCATTCACGTAACAAGAGGATGGCTCGAGATCGAGAGAGAACTCAGAGTCAAAGTATAATAAATAACGGTGTAACGAGCCTGGTGTAACTTGATCGTTAATTTTACACTCATAGGCGTCCGTGTGTCGTTAATATCGTACGTTACAATTCGCTGACTTTCTCTCGACGAAAATGGTCCCCGATCATTCCTGCCGTCACAATCGACGCAGGCGCCAAACCAATACGTCCTAACTATATAACGAAAAAGCCCCTATGCCTTCGATCGTCCGTTAAAGATCCGGAAATACGAGTAACAGGTTGAATAATATCGTGTATTAAATATCTGTTAGCTTTCTCTCGGTGAAAATGACCGTTGCCGAAAAAGTCGTGGCCTGTTTCACGGAAACAGTCCCTCAAGTCCCTCGGTACTTCGCTCATCACAAGACACTCAGAGATATTAGCGATAATTAGAATTATGGAAATGGTCATTTTTCCCCGTTACGAAACGCTCGAGCGTAAGCACCTGGTGCAACGAGCCTACTCGAAAACGAACCTCGTAAACCGTCCACGTCGCCAAATATAAATATGGGAACGAGGCGCGATTTGAATAACGATTGAAAAAACGTCCCGCAACGAGGCACCAGAGAGACGTTTACGTCGGCCCAGTTCGGCCCCGATGAAAAGATACTACCGATCCTCCTTTTATCGCCAACCTCGCGGTCTATCGGGGTGTGAAATACGATCACGGGGTCGATTAACATCTTTTATAATCCGCGTAAAGAGCCACGGAAACGGCATCAGCGCCACGATTCGTCCGCAAATTACTTTACTTGGCCCATCTGCCGATTAATTTGGGAAGGTGTCGATGAGGATCTTTCGGTAATTGCGTTCTATTTATAACAGCTATGTTTACGCGTGTCTCCAATTAGTGCAACTCGAAGCAAACTGCATTGCACGCAATGGCATGGTTTTCGAGAGGGTGGAGCTTTGATTCAGCGATTTCGGGGAACAGGAGGCTAGTTGGTCGCTACAACCTCTCTTTATCTAACAATGGCGCCCCTAATTATAACTCTTAAATATTCGACTTAACCCGACTCACGAGTTTCGAAAACAATATAGCAAGCAACTGTGGAACGGATGCGACCTCGCGGAGCGTATCGAGGTTGATTTATTAATTACCAGGGAGTTAATTAGTCAAAAACCGTGACCCAGATGAGAGGTCGCCCCAGCGATCTAGGCATAACGAAAGGCCCTGGTCCCTAGGAGGGCCCTTTAACGGTAGTATGGTTGGAACCAGTCCGAGAGACGAGGAAAGAAAAGGCAGAACGAACCAACGTGCTAATATACGTACGGACCATAAACAATCATCATAAATATTTCGGTCGACACATTAGCCGGCTCGTCTGCCAACACTGGGGCCCACCTTTTGCAATCCCTTCGTTCTTAATCACGCGAGGAAAAGGGAACGGGCCGAGAGAGCCAGAGAGTTCTGGCTCCCGTGGCAGCCTCGATCGCTCCTTTTTCTTCTAATTAAGATAATAATAACGGCTCATTAATTTGCCACCCCTGCAAGAGGTCCGCGCGCACGGCTTTCTTTATCTTCCAACGGGGATAGTTGGCTCGGTTGATTGTTTATTCCTCTTCCTCGCTTCTTTTTTCGTCACGGGGTTCGCGCTCGCTCCCCGGCGGGTGATAATTTGATTCATGACGTGGATTTTGCCTGCCGGATGAAGAATCGCGCTCGGGGTTTCGCTCGTAAAAAAACAAAACACCGAGATCCCTTCGACCAATCGGTTTGTTTAACAATTTACATCGCGAGGAAACGTTACTCAGGAATGCGTTACGATTAAGGCAAACTTTGCGAATACAAACGATTTACAATCGGTCCCATAAGTATTCGTACCCTCTACCTATCCAAGTATTGTAATTTCCCTACATTAAACGATAGATTTAATGTTTTCAAATAAATGTTCCGTTATGCATACGTATATGAACAGCTTTTAGACGTGTATATATTTATAATAATTAGACTGCGGATCTTTATGCACTTATAGGAAATTTGAATGTGCAAGAAACTACAAAATGCAAACAATATGCAAGAATATAAAAAAGATCGAAAGTAAAGTTCATGTTGCAATATTTACAGAATAAAATAAATTCCTATATAGGTTCAATTTTTGTGGGCACGTTTGCGAACATTTTATTTTGCATAAAGATCCGCAGTCTACTGATAATAAATTGATTCAGAAACACGAAACGTCACGTTTAATTTAGACGAATTTCTTTAATATAACGTAAGGAAACAGTCTAGGATGACTAGACTAAACGCAGTTATCTTCACAAAAATCTGGTCTTTAATTGCAGCCGCACTTTTCATAAACCGGCACAACAAAATAACGCTGCATATATGCGTAAACACTAGAAAAAGGAACACAAACCAAACGAAGTAAATCGATGGTACTTCAAAAAAAAAAAAAAATAATAAAACAAAACAAAAGAAATTACTGGCCGTATGCCTTTGACTTAAAATTGAATCGCGAGCGTCCCTCGCGGTCACCTGTACGATAGGTACCGTGTGTATTTATACACGTATATTCTTACAATAGAGAGTACGAATGCTTACGGGACTGTGTATAAAATGCAACGAACGGAACTATTGCTTTTAAGAATCGCCTCGTTCTCGACGTCCCGACACCGTGACAGACTAGAACTTCTTCTTCGTTCTTCCCCTATTATCCGTGAACATTCGATTTAACAAGGATCGGAGCTTCAACGATGATTTCGCGTGAAGCGCGTTGGACAGTTCGAGAATCGATCGACGAAAGAAAGAAGGGAGGTCGAGGCGCTAATGATATTGAAATGGATGCGAGTTATGCGTCGACCATTTCGGTTCCTCCTCACGGCGTCCTCCCCCGTGGTCCCTGTTTCGGTTCCGTCTCCTCCTCGGGGTCCCTGGGGTTAGGTTACCTTGTTAGTTCTGGCTGCCTTCATTGCCGTGTGCCCTCTGGCCAACCCGTGGAATTGCTTTCTATTGTAAATAACGGGAAAAAAGAAAAGAACACAGTAGAAATTGATTCCTCCTATCGATTCGATTGGCGAATCCTTGTGTTTCGTGGCTGTGTTTTTAATTGCTCGATGAAGGGTAGGTGGGACTCGAGCCGTTGTCATTTCTCTTCGGTGATGGACAAAACGCTGGGCTTCGAATAAATCTGAAGTGTGCCGATATGTTTGTCTCGTTTTCCTCTTTTGAACATTTTCCAGAGAAAGAAACGAGACAAACACATCGGCAAACTTCAGATTTATTCGAACCCCAGGGTTTTGTCCATCTCTTGCCCAGGTATGAATCGAGTGTTTAGTAACAGAGCTCGAAATGCTGCGGGCCTAGATTCAAATTCGATGAAACAATTTTTGCGGATTTAAAACATTTTTTTTTTGAGACTATACAGTTTCGGAATCGGTAGTCTTCTCAACCAGAGGTGACAACCCATTCGAAACCAAAAGTCCCGTGAATTCTCTGATCCAAGCCGTGCCACCAGGATCGATAGTCCGCGTCGAGGATAAAAGAAGCAGGTTCCTGGGCGTGCACACCTTCGTCCCGCGAGCGGTGCGTGCACCGATGCAGCCAGAGAAAAATTGCAACGCTCGCGTGTTGGCCCCGCGTCGCTACTTACACAATTCTAACGCGCGCGCGCGTCACGAACGCGCAGGCTGCGGGCGGAGGTGCATAATTCAAAAGTTCGTAGCTTATTAAAGCACACAACCCGGGGAGATATCCTCTTCGAGAGGCAGCGGCCAGAAGGATTAAAGCCTGGAGGCAGCGCGCGCGGCCGCCGGTCAAATTTGTAGCCACTAAAACCGCCGGTTTTATGGCACGAAATTTACAGCGTTTTCACGGTAAAGTAACAAAGTAACCCTCCATCGGGGCCCTGACCGTGGACGACGATTTGATTTAGCGATCTTTTATTATCCGCGATATTGATCGCACGGGGAACGTGCCTGACGGGTCTTCGTTACCAGGCTTGTCCGTTGTCGATTTTTATTTCCATAGCGCCCGGACGGGCCAGTTGGAAAATATCCCGCGACTTTAATGACCGGCTAACTCGCGTTTCTGCGAACCAGCCTTCGCTGCTTCCTCCGACCACTCTTCCTCGATCGCCTCTTTCGGGGGCTCGAGGTTTCGAAGGTTTAATTAGCTTCTTCCTGGTGTAACGCTGCTTCAACTTCGTAAACGCTGTCTTCATTCGTCACGCTGGAATCTCCGGGGAGATTGGCAACCGCGTAAAAACTGTTTATAGGACCCGATAACGTGTAATATACCGGAGCATAACAAAACTTCTTCGCTCGCGGTCTTCCAGTGATGTATGCAAACTCTCGCGGATCTTTCGAGCGAAACAGCCACGAGCGTCGAAAATCGCGAACGTTTAACGGAATATCACGCCCATAGAGCATCGTCTTCCGGAAGTTTATTATCCGAATTTCGCGAGAATACCCTGTTAACACAGTAATCACGAAGCGGGCCGCAATTTCGGAAGGCGTGAAAGGGGCCCTTGTTCGTGGATCATCCAAATTTCTTCCGCGAAATTGATTCCATCGGCGTTTTCGTGGAAACGGAGAAATTCGTTTCGCGATAGTGGCCTCCGGTGATCGATTAAATTCAATTGCGTCGCTTTGAAGTAATTAGGCCCGGCCGAGTTCCGTGAATAACGTTCGGTGCTTACGCAATTACGGTACCGTTTCTATCGCCGCGTTTAAGGTTCTTCTTGGTTCCGTGTAATTGATTTCGGGGCACCTGCTGGAGGAGGTCGATGGTTGACTATGGAAAGTGAGAGGAGCTGAAGCTGAAAGGATTTGGGTACTCTTTGATCCAAGGTTATTTCGGTATACAATGTACGTTTGAAATCTCTTCTCTGTTGGCTACGACGATGGGAGAAAGCGTCGGCGGGGCCGGAAAGTAATGTCGTTTCTTTTACATTAAATTCAAGGAAATAAATTTATAACATTACGAGTTTTCATTTTTAATCAATTATGTTATCGCTCTGGTTATAAACAACCTTTTGCTATCTACTGTGCAAATTTTCAATACCTGATCGATAAAGATCAGTTGGTATACAACGAGCTGATAAATAATAAACAAGTATCGACATTACTTTCTGGTCCCTCTAATGTGTCGTTGCTTGGAAATATCGACGATCCTAAGAATCGCAGATGGATGTGATTGTACCGAGATCGGTAAAGGACTCTTCTATCCGAAAGGTACAAATATTATCAGACGATGGACCGCGTTCCGTTGGTGTCTAACGAGTCTAACATACCGGTAATATCGACGATCTTAAAAATTGCAGAATGGTGAGATTGGATTCCTCTGAGATCGGTAAAGGACTCTTCTATCCGAATGGTACAAATATTATCAAACGATGGACCGCGTTCCGTTGACTTCTACCGAGTCTACCATCCGAGGAGTGATCGGCGGGCCCCGGTAGCCGGCGGGATCCGTGCCCCGCCATCTTCGTCCCCGTCGAAATTTCAATCTCTGGCGGGGCCGCTTAAACGGCAGTAACATCGAAATAATCGGCAATATTTAACGGCATTTAATTTCTCCCGGGGCTACCCGTGACAACGTAATAATCCGAGTGACCGGGGCACCGGCATGCTACCCACCGGGGGACGTAGTGGAATGAGAGAGCGGGGGGAGGGGGAGGGGGAGGAGGAGGAGGAGGAGGAGGCCTATAGATCGCTTCGAGAACGCTCGTTTCACGGGACCGTAAAATTTCCTCGGGTTCGTCCCTACGGTTCGCTCGAAATCCCCGTAGCGCGACCATTCGTCATGCTTAAGTATACTAATGCAAGCATAACGTATTAATAAACCGGCCGGGGCCCGGTCGGCGTCATAAATTCCACGAGGCGCGGGGCCCGCGCCGGACAGGGGCCATGTATGCGCGCGCATATATCCACATACTTATGCTAATGATAGCCGAGAAGAGAAAGGTGTAAGCCTTTTTCCCACCTGCTGCCCCCCTACGGTGTCGGGTACACTCGAAAGCTCTCCAACCCCACCCGCTCGTCTGTCCCCTCCTACGTTCGCGACCCCTACGGATTCGACGCTGCCGCGACGGGGCCCCTCTTCTTGCTCCCTTTTCCGTTGCAGCCCGTTGCGAAACAGGCTTTTACCTTTCGACACGATCGTGATCTGTTTCGATGCCTTAATTACCCGGGCCCCCCCCCACCCACCCTCTCGCCCCTCACATCCCCCCTCCCTCACTCTCTCTTTTCCGTGGACGCGCTAATGAACCGATAGATCGAGGGAGCTCGTTCTTTCACCGAGTTTACCGACACTTTCTTTCGCGTGCACGGGACTCTGGTGCCCCTTCTTCCTTTTGGTCCTTCGATGCGGTTTTTGGCAAGACGCTGTCGGGGTTCTTTTGGCGCGAGTACTCGAGGGAACCACCGTTGTATGCGCAATGGAATTGTACGATCAAACGTGCTTACCTAAGCGATGTTCGATCGTGATTATGCTAGACGTCTTGTCCGATGCAGCGTGGCTGCTCAAAACTCAGTATCGTGGCGATCCTTGTACCTTCAACGCTCATTTATTAAACCGACTCTTCCTTTCACCCAGAATCGTACATATGCCAGAGGTCAGCGATCATCTCTCATTCCAGAATAAATTCTGAAATATTAGTCGAAGTAGAGGTTACTTCTGAAAATAGGAATATCAATGTCGAACCTCCTCCTGATGCCAGTCAAAAAATTCTAATTCTAATTACACCCAATCACAATTTTCCTATCTCACTTCAGCAAACGATACCGACTCTCTTCACGATGGCTTGGCCAACGCCTCGAAGCCCTCGAATTCCTCTCGAGGATTTTTAATTGCCAGAACGTGTACACAGTTGTCACTCGACGTGGAAGGCCGTTACGAATGGTGGCTCGCGAAATCGATGGTACAGTACTGGCGAGGCACCACGGGGCAGTACAGAAGTGATAATTTCGTGATTGAATATATCGAAGGGACCCCATGCTGGGTCGAACTCGTCCGAGGCGTCCGGGCCCCGTAAGCGAGTATGGGTTACACGTATAATCGAGGAGCGACCGGTCGGTGGTGGTAAAGCATACATACATTATAACACCATTAAAATACCCCGAGCGAAACACCCTGCGACTTGAACCCCTATTTTACGTCCCGGTATCGTGCCAACGTGCTTGCACGTCGTTAATGGTTTCTCCGCTTTCTACGTTCTTATATTTTCTTTTATTTTTCGTTTCTTTGTTTTTTTTTTTTATGTCTTTTCCAGCGCGCACAAGAATCCGGGGCATCGGTGAATCGTTATGGGACCGTAATTTATCGGGATCCGTGTACGGGATCGCGGTTTAGGGATCTCCCGGCCGTCTCGGGGAATTAGAATGTCCACAGATTAACTTGTTACGCGTGACGTCACTGGTACCTGGCCCAAGCCGAACGTACGAGCGAATAATTAAGAAGATTTGATGGTCTCGATAATAAAAGTTTTTTGGTGCGAACAAAATCCAATAGAGCGATCCACAGCGATTCCATAAGTTGAAATTAAACACACCGGAGAACGAAACAGTATCGATGCTTTTGTCACAGAATCGCCGACGACGTACGTTGCCGTGCGATTGTCACAAAAACAAAAACGACGTGCATCATATTTCTATAACTTTATAATCAATCGATGCTCTATATTTCCTTCAATAAACTACTCCGAATGAATCAGTCGGAAATAAATTAGTTTAGAAAATATAAATCTTTTAGTTACACTTCTGGTACACGGGCGTTCTGGTACACGCGTCGGTGAATTTTTTGCCAGCGCAAGTGGTTAAGAGAGCTTCCTTCCACCCTGCATCAAGATTCAAAGTTTCGAGTAAAAAAATGTGGAAAGGGCTAAAGGAGCTTTCTCTTTAAACAACGATCCTCAAGAGACCGAACGCAGCGATTTCGCAATCCAGAAACGTTTCTAATCCACATCTAAATCCGGCGACGATCGTTACCCTCGAGAACGAAGCCCGTAGCGCGTGGCGGGCCGCCCGGGTCATTTTCCAGCGCGCGAGACGTCATTAGAATCCTCTTAGAACACGATCTCTCGCCCGCTGCGTGAATTCTCTCATATCGTGTACGAGGTGATAAGTATCGCCGCGATACATCACCTAAACAAACAGCTTATGCCGACTGGACGCAGGGGTGAAGCCGTCTCGTCCAAGACGGACGAGGAGCAGAGAAGGGAACGAGGGAACGATGGGAACCGCGTGAAAGGGAGGAGGAAGGGACGCAGTTGTAGCCTGGCATTTGTTGGGTTGTGGCAAGAGAGACATCCATCGTTGCCGCGGGGGGTCCATGAAGTAATTGTCTGCCAGACACCGTCCAATCCGGGACCAGCTCGACTCTAGATTAACGTCGAACCAAATTCTGACCAGTGGTTCTCACCGCGGCCCAAAAATTAGCGCCAAGATAAATAAAAAAAAAAATTGGAGCCGATGCTTGAAAATCGGGGCAACCAATTATCTCAATACGCGCAGCTGGAGAACTGTTTCCTAAATCTCGACACCACGCAGTACAATTGGACGAAGATCCGTCGCTTAAATTTCGTGTTAGATGAACAAACTAATGGCGAGGATGGCTCCCGATCGCGAATCGGAGCAATCCAATCGATACGCGGGGCGATATCCAAACGAGCTATTAACTATTGTTCGAAGACTCTCGGATCAACGAACTGAGCACCTCTGAGATCGCGGTTTCTCGCCGAGGGCGGATGGACGTTAGAGAAAAGTTCGAATTCGAATTCGGTTCGCGGTTTCGATGTTGCAGGATAATCGCGGTTAATGGGATCGCCGTTGTTGATTATGTGTTTACCGTTCGGCTCGGTCGCGCGTTTCTCCAGGAAGCGCTTCGATTTGTGCAAATTAAGGGGGAGAGGGGAGTGATTAAGGAGACGTTAATGAGCGATCGGAGGGAGCTTAAGTATGTAAATTTTTCGGGCGAATCGCTCGCGGAGAGGTGTTTAAAGAATCCTCGCGACGGAAATTTAATTATGATCTGGGAACGCGAACCGAAAGGGATCGTTAACTTGTTCGCCGCTACGCTACCGGTGTCACATATTTTCGGGATTGCATCCAGCGCGCGGTATACTTTCGAACTTGCATTCAAACTGTCGCCACGCTCTTACTTTCTTGCCCTGTCGAGGTTAGGTTTTTTCGCACCTTGGGCCCTTACTCACACGCGTATTTTAATTATATTTCATCTTTGCATACCCGTACTCGTGCGCTGGCTTCTACGCATGAGTTGTGGAGGCTCTCAATAATAATAATAATAATAATAATAATAATAATAATAATGATGATATTGGTTACGAGAGCAGATGAAAGAGCGTTCTTCGAACATTCCAAGGTAATCTAAAAGTAGATAGAAGATATTCTTCGCTGGCAAACTCGTTTTCCTCTTTGAGCAGCTTATTCCACTCCCCCACATATCGATAACGGATGGTCCCAATTTTCCAACCAACAAAAATCTCCCTCGACACACGCACAATTTTTAATTAAAATAAAGTACCACAAGGATACCTGTTACATTTAGGTATCAAGCGATCGTACCTCGTGCACGTGCACCAAAATGGCCGAAGATAATCCGTGCCCGACGTAAACTGGCACCCGACAACGACGGAAGCGTCGTGACGTCCGCGGCGAAGAAATGAACTCCTTCCCAGCGAGCGGTCACGTGTTCGAGTCGGTTTAAATTCACGAAATAATCCCCGCGAACCGTGGACAGAGAGAGAAGTAACGCGACCGTCGGAGATTACGGAGCGGTTCGGGGCGTAACAAAGCAAGAAAGTGTTCGATTCGGCTGAGAACCGAGACGACGCGCCGCGGCGAAGGATATCCCGCGTAAGCGATTTAATGCGGACAAATAATATTGTAAGGTCCTGCTAACACCGCGGAATATTACCATAAGACATGCGTCCGAGGTCGGGCAACCTTCCACGACCGGTCGGTGGGGCGCTGATATGTTTATGCGTTTGCGTATTCGCGCGTGTGCTGCGATTCTGCTCGCTGCACCCGCCGGGCATAGCAGCCCGTGGCTGCGCGCTGGGCCCATCGAGTTGGTTTTTAGGCTGCGAGTGTCAGTAGTGGTCAATTCGGGGCTCTCGAGTTGTAGAGCGCCAGGTGAAGATGGGAGAAATAGATGTCTCCTGTACGGTCATACACTCGGTGATTGGAAATGTACGCTCGTCCTCGGTCGACACTAGGGATAGCGTGAAAAATCACTGACAATGATTTTTCACGGTGATCACACAATCACGATCGCAGTCGTGATTAAACTTCGATCACGACCGTGATCCGGAAGATTTCAGAAACGGTTCGTGTTAATTGTTATCGTTAGCGTATCACTGTCTCTCCCCTTAGCGGAAATTCAAGAAACTGCAAATGAGTCAAATTGAAATTGTATTAAAATTATGTTAACGTTGCTTTTAGACCATATTATAGTGCATATGTAACCTAAGAACAACATAATTCGTGAAAAGTGAAAAGTATATTCTCTACCAATGTTCTCTACCAGCGATCACGAAGAATCACGAATCACTGTGAAAAATCATCGTGATTGAGAATGAACGTGATTGAATCACGAGCGATTCAAAAGTAGCAGTTCACGCCATCTCTAGTCGACGCATCTTCCTAGGTAGAATTACTTAGCTAGAAGTACTTAGGACTTTAGTGAGCAATCATTATTGACTCCGAAGTAGAAGTGTTGAGGTTGCGGTTGTCTCTGAAAATAGAATAGTTATAGTTTCGATTCAAGGTACCCATGGAACAATGCTTTCTATCTTTGTCAGTAAATATTCCGTTAAATAAAACACGCAGGTTTTAATCTTCCACCGAGGTAATATATATTTAAGAAACAAATACCGAAATTTAGATACACGCGTATCGGAATGAAGGTGCGAGCGACGCGGTCTACTCGAGTCTACGATTCCACGACGAACTCAGCTGTTTCGGGTGCTGTATGTATATCGGTACACATGATTCGAAACTGACGTATATTAACGAATAACTTTACCAAACTGTTCTCCCGACGTGTTATTGTCGTAGAGTTCAGTTCCTCGAAAAACATTCGAACAATAGAGACGATACCGAGCGACCAGTGAATCAGATGATCACCGTACAAGTTAATAAGTGCAACCGACTCACCGAGAGCTGTGCAGCAATTATTTGCATAAATATTTGTTAGTCTAAGTTTCGACCAAGTGCTACGGCAGTTAACGATAAATTAGAATAAATGTCTCTTAATTAATTTCTAAATTATTAATGCCACCTCGACGTCCCGTCGTTATTACGACGAACCAAGCATCCCAGTGAGTGTATTAAGTCAGTGCATTCGTTGTATCCGTCACTCGCTATTGATCGAAACGTCTCGAGCAAGGAAACTTTCAAGTTTCAAATTGTAACGGTATACTTTCGCAAAAATTCCAACAGTCATTTAGTAATGCAACCACCAAGTCCTCGACGCCACTTTCTCCCGTCAGGTTTCAATCGTTCTCGATCAAAGCGCAGCCAACGGAGTGAGGCTCGAGGGTAAACAGGCGGCTCGCGACTAACGCTTAATTATTCATTAGCGGCGTAGGGCCAAGGTGGATCCGCAATGGAGCCAACGGGATACGATGCTGCGAAACGGGTAACGTCGAGGAGAGGAGGAGCGGAAAAAAAGAGGGCAACGAGTCAATTAAGAGGCTTTCGAGCGTACGTTGCCCTAATCATCGTCGGTAGAGGTAGGAGGGAGGGGGAGCAGAGAGCCTGGCTAAATTACGAGCAGCCAATTATATTGCGTTTAAAATTAATTACTAGATCGCCCGAAGATAAATCGATGCTCTGACGAAGACGCGGTGACGAGGGACGCTGGTTCTTTCGCCTCGCTGGAGAAAGGGCCGCCCCCGGTTTATCTTTTCGTAACTATCGCCTCCATCCTCGTCAGGCTGGCAATTACTGCGTCGTCAAATTAATCATACACCGCGAGACAATTACTTGACGTCTGTATTTGCTCTTCGCCATTCGGCGAGTGCGCCGAGTGTCGGTGATGCGAGCAATCGACACGTAGGACTCGCTAAGTATCGGTTCGACGATGAATCAGGATCGAGGTCTACCGTAGGCAGGGATAGCACAGCGAACTAGTCGAAGTAAATTCTACGTGACTAACTTCTCCCAACCTCTGACCTTAATTTTCCGCATCGCTTCGCACGCACTGCTACCGGTATAAATTGTCATCGAGACTAATCTCTCCCATCCAAAAAATCAAGAGAAATCCACCGGCTACCGTTATCGGAGCAGGCTACCAGCGCGCGTGTAACGATAAATTCGCAGCCTCGTGCAAGCACAGCTTAATAAAAAAAAAAAAATAAAATAAAAACAAACAACGAAAAAACGTGGCACAGCCCTCGCATTATCGGTCGAGGAGGCCCCTATCGCACGATCAACCCCGGCAAATGACTGAGGGAAAAAATGGTGAGTGTCCAAAGCTTCCAGTAACCAGTCTCTTCCCTCCCCCCAACCCCCCGGCTGATTGGAACCAGGTATTACGAGGAAATTATCGGCCGGCAATAATCCCCATGATCGTTTCCCTTGTCGATCGCGTCCGGCCATCGATTCTGTTATCGCCTCGGTAGAAGGCGGCTATAATAAGACTCCATTAAAACGATTTGGCGCACGAACAATGCGGCCATTCGTATTCAGCCGCATGCGCGATCCTCGCCAGCTGCATGACCGCCATGTGAAGCCGATCGTGAATCGGGTTTACTGCCGGTTAACAGTTAACCGCCGGATCGCACGTGTACGTGTCCAATGGGCCCACGATTCCACGGCTTCGAATAAACCCGCTCGTTCCGCGCCAGCAAATTAGCTCTAGCTGCCGCGCTTACAACCTGATCGCCGCGTTGCGACACGAGGAACGACGAATTCCGTGGCTCGTGCGACGGGGAGGTAAAGAGAGAGAGAGAGAGATAGAGAGATGATTACTTTGAAGTGAAACGGGGAAAATGCCGCGAGGCGATTCGAACGAATTAATATAGAAGAGACGAAACATATGACTACGAATGGGAAACGAAGCGAGGTGGATTTGGAACGGTGATGGGCGAAACCCTAGGCTTCGAATAAATCTGAAGTTTGCCGATATCGTTTGTCTCGTTTCCTCTTTCGAACATTTTCCAGAGAAAGAAACGAGACAAACACATCGGCGAACTTCGGATTCATTCGAAACCTAGGGTTTCGCCCATCTCTGATTTGGAACATGGGAATTGGTTAGCCGAGGAATGTATCGATGGAGATCTGGGTGACACGTCCTGTCGAAGCAGACTGCATCGATGTTCCCACGACTGTTTTCGGGGTGGGTGGAGGTGGGTGGGGGGGGGGGGGCATGGGGCAGCTACTATTCGAGCAACTTACGGACCGAGTGGATGTAAACAACAGATCGTCGCGTGATCGGAATTCCCGTGGCTCGACGCGTTGACAGGTTGGTTTGATCAGGGACGACGAACTAGGTCCGGCACGGTTGGTTGGATCACGAAAACGTTGTATAACTACGATAACAACGACGGCAATGCGATTATACGACGATATCGACTATGTACGACGACGTACGACGCTCTCAGGTTCCCGATACAATATATCCCCGCTAAAAACACCAGATTCGCCCGAAGGAGCGACTCACGGACGCTGTAGTTCTTCCTAACGAGACGTTTCGTCCAGAAACGACACGCCTCGCGAGCAGCGATGGGGCGAGCGTTTAGCGGGCGCGATTCTCCCGTGAATTATGAAATCCAATGCGAGTTATCGCGGTGAGTTATGGCGTCTAATCGACGGTAAGTCCTGTTGCCGGCGGTCGGGGCCTGGGAGCCCGCGACCGTTGGAGCCGGCGCGACTATACGCGAAACGAGAAACGAGCCAGCCTAATGCCCGACTAATTCCACGATTTATTCGCGGCCTGGCCGCGGTGATTTATTCGCCGTTAATGCCAAAATATTTAGAGGCGTTGCGTACGCGGCTAACTAATCCCCGACCGGTTCAATTAGCCGAGGTGTGCCACGGGCTGGCGAGCAGTGTTCGTACGCCAGCTGGTCTAAACCGGTTTAGGATCGGTCCGACAACGGTTAATACAATGAAATCGACGCGGAGTTAATCGTCTCCGCGGTCGACGATCGGTCCTCTCGCTCGAGGTGCTTCTCGGCTCAGACTGTCGGATCGTCCGACGTCTGATCCGAGGATTTGGAGCAGATTTAGGGAACCGAGCGGCTCGTGACCGGTTGGAAGGGGCAGCTAGACGGTAATCGACGCGACAGGGAGCGTGGATGGTTGGTTTTGTTTTGTCAGGGCTAATTGGATCGACGTCAATTGGCGTCGCTGCTCGCCCGCGTCAGGTTCGCTCAACATGGAAACCAGCCATTGTCACCTTGCATGAGTTAACACGAGAGGCTTGGCGATCTTGAAAACGTAGACGCCAGCATCCGCTTGCGATTAAATATAAATTAGACTCTTTTAGAATTCCACCGTCTATTAATCCTAGAATTAATAGCGTCCTTCGACTCCCTTTTCAGTCCTACTGAAAAGGCACGTCAACGCTACTTGCGTCTTTCCGAGAACGTTGTTTCCTTTCCTGTAAGTGATTTCTTGCGATCGGAGGTTCCTGGACGAGGAGCGCGCAAAATAGAAACGTATTTCCGCCTTAATTAGCAACGTACGAGCGCGCTGGCTCTCTATGGTCAGCGCGGACGTCTCAAAGTCGTAAAACGATGATCGATCGTTAACGAGCGTCATTCTCGTCACGCGGGCTGGAGGCCCAAACGGGCGTCCACCCCCGGACAGGTCGTAAATCGTCGTAAATCAATCGACACCGTCCCCGCAGAGACAATGACCGGAGATTATCGAGTATAATCCAGGTGTTGGTTCGTGCGAGCGAGGTTTAAAACGGTACCGAACGCCTCGGGGGGCATGGATCAGCCGCTAATTGATGCTAAGAAATTGGATTACCAGCTCGAGGCTAAGCCAATTTCGCGGGGACTAAACATCCCCGGAAAGGAGAGCCTTCCAGGCGTGGTGAATTCTTCGGTGCCTTGGCAAAAGTTGGAGCTGAGCAGATGTAGGCGTTTACGATCGTGTCGGCTGAAAAGTCGTCTCTTGGGAGTCGATTTAAATAAGGGGAGGGATTTGTCGAATTCCAGAGGCTTAAATTTTTCAGCGGAAGTTTCACCGCGAAAGGGATTTCAGTAATATTCTATTTAATTCCCGAACGTTTAACCACTCGAGTGGCAGAAGGTTGCAAGAAGATGGCGGGTCACTTCCGACCCGTGGTATATAATTCTCTATCTATCGTTTCAAGAATAAATTTTCTCGTTAGAGAAAATATCTTGTTACACTACATTCTCAAATTATTTACTCGCTGTAAGAGCGTCTCAGGTTTCGCCGTCATCCTGAAAAGGTGCTTAACACCTCTAATAAAGTGATTTACAGATATTTTCACAGCTAGACCACGCAAGAACCTCCGACGTTCTCTACGCTCGATTCTCACCGAAGCCCTCCTGAATCGCAAAAACTCGTGGCTCGGAAGAATTCCACGCGATACGGAGCATCCCTAGGGCCCCCGTCTTTGGCCCCCCCGACTTTAGATCGCTCTTCACCTTGCTGCACTTGGGGCGGCGTCGCGAGGATTCCGCTTGCTCGATCCCTGTCTGCCATTAAAAATGTATCAATCTCCGAGCATCGTCGGGTGTTTTGCCAGGACGATGACCAGGACCAGGCTGGCGAGGAATGTCCTTAAGGCGTCGTAAAGAATAACGCGTGCGTCGACTAGGAGGACGCCCGTGGAATTCGTGGCTTTTTCCTCGCGGTGGAAACTACGCTCGTTGATTTATGCTCCACCGGAAACGTGGAATGTGATCGATTGATTCGTATCCCGTGGCGTGAATAGAGACGTTCGAAGTAGTTGGAGCACTTTATCGACGGATTGTGGAATTTTAGGCAAAACGTGATTTATTCGTCTACAGAAGTCGCAAGTGAACGAACTTTTCGAATACCTTTGTGCACTGTGAGCATCGATGATATCGTTTGGAAGAAAGTATGCGGTAGATCTACATAGAATTGTCGTTCCCATAGAGTACGCATATCCTGACCGAATTTCTCAACCTGTGTATTTGAACTTTTCGTTCATTTTCGTATCGTACCTTGATACTCGATACTCGAGTCGAACTTTCGTATCGTAAGCATTCGTATCATAATCGACCGGTAAAAAAATGTCCGGCCAGAACAAAGTTCTACAATTTGCTACGTTCTGTCGCGATGAAAAAAGGGTACCAATTCCACGTGGAATTCCTTCCTTCAGAGGCGAGTCAGCGTGGCTGAGTAAATTCACCGTCGAATTTTACGTTCGACCCATGCGATGCCGAATATGGCCTGGCAGGAGGGGGCGGCGGTGGGTTGGCGGGGCGGGGAGTAGCCCTTCGAAAGAGGCAGGAACATCACTAAAGTGTCAGCGGCATCACAATTCGCGAGGAGCAAAAGAGCGCTTGTTAGCGGTCCTCGAGGCCGGCAAAAAAGCCTGCGGAGCCTTCGAGAGCGAGCAAAAAGTCCCATCCACGGGGCCCCCCCTGCACGCGTCTCTCGCACTGGAGGGGGCAGAGGGGCTCCTGCTCGAAAACTCGACGATGGAACAAAAGATACCGCTCCCGAGTCTTCTTTTCCAAAATATTACGGAACCGCCATTGCTTCGAATCGTAAAAATTGTGAAATTTTTCTGAAAATTTCAGAGCTTTACTCTTGCTCTTACCCCTCTCAAAAAGGAAAAGAAACAACGTAACAGAGAAGTAGGACGTACAAAAGTCTATGTCCGAGTCTAAGTCTAAGTCTAAGTCTGACACGACTTGTCCTAACTGACAGTCGGAAAAATCGGCGACAAAATTGCTCGTAGCTGATCCGCGGCAATAGTAGGGACAGGTCCGCGTTGCCGTGTAGGTTCTATTCGCGCTAACTTTCCAAGATGTTTTTTGTCGATAAGCGTCAATCGGTCGAACAACGATAAAAGTAGAGAAGAAAAGAAAGAAAGAAGATGCTCTGTTCTTATTCGACCGATTGACGAACTGCGTTAAGTCTAATCGACAAAAGCATTTCGTAAAGTTAGCGCGAATAGAACTTAAACGGTGAGCCTGCTTCCAGTCTTGCCGCGACTACGAGCAATTTCGTCGCCGCACGACTGTCAATTAGGACACAGGGTCAGAAACATCAACTTCGGCGACGCTAGCACCCCTTTAGGACCTCCCTACGCCACTGAGTCTCGCGACGACACCCTGCGAGAATTTCCATGGGGGTCCGCGGGGGATAAAGGGCCGATTGGCCGCGTTCGAGAGCCCGCGCGGTAACAAAAGGCACTCATCCCCTTCAGAATTCTTCGATCCGGGTCCTCTACTTCCTCCTTCCAGCGTTTCTTCGGCTTCCACCCGAGACGTCGCGATCGGTCTTTGGCCAGAAGCCGACAGCTTCTCCCCTCCGCGATGTTTCGATACAAATTACATGAAGAGGGACATGGACGGACCGTAGGCATCTCCTCGGGTCCAGCGGATCCAACGTGAGAAGACCACGAACCGGGACAGCAAAGACTGATGTTATCGCGAGCCACCGCGGACCCAACCTTTTTGCCACCCTTTCGGCACCCCTATTCCCCTCCCCCTGGATCGCGAGTCCTCACCCCGTTTTTTACTACGACTTCCTCGCGCCGATTCCCGATTTTCCCGAATTTCTGCACGCCGATGCCGGTCCTCGATTCTCGACTTCGTATCGTTACGTGCGTCTACCTTCGCTTCTCCATTTCGTACTCCATTCCATTTTCTACTCGCTTTCCGTCGAATAAAAATGCGATATCATTGATAATTTCTAAAGTGCTCGCCTCGACAGAAGAACCCGAATATTCTTCTAAAATTCCAGCGACGTCCCACGCTCCTTGGCTCGTTCCGTCTCCGTCGCGATCCAATAAAATTATACGTCATAATTAAATTCGAAATTCCTGAGGCGCTGAGCCATAAATCTCGATCGGTCGTTTGTTCGCGAACGCGGCCAGGCTGGCTCGCGATTGTTCGCAGCGAGCCACTCTAATTACACGGCACGTATCTCGGACTGTAACTTATCGTCAATTACGATCGCATTTGTATCAACGTCCACGGGCGATACCGAACGACAATTTGCACCATGCCGTACGCGCAACATCGGCTGTCGCGCGCGTAACAATCAATTTTGAAACTGCCGCCCGCGGCCATTGTCTCGTTCATTCCGCGATATTTGTCGTTTCGACACGCGGCGGGTTGATTATGTTCTCGCTGCGAGGCCAGGCCGACAACACCGTTACGAGTAGTCCAACCTCTTCAGGATACTCCCTGGACCTTAGGCGGGTTGGATTAAAATAAAAATGCAAATATAAAGAAAGTAAAGGAACGTAAGAAATGAAATGTAAACGCAAGGGTGATGCGATGCAATTATGAGCGAAACTTTGAGAATCGGAGAACATTAAATTCGATTTTAGGGAAACTCCATCTTTGAGTGTCCTGTAACTTTATTATTAATAAATCGTAGAAACTTTTTCTACGATGTAATAGCACACCGAAATGTTATTCAAAACCGTAACTATCGCAATGACGCGTTGGCCTCTGTGATTTGAGCGTCGAGGTCCCAGTTTTCCCGTCCCAGAGACGCAAGTAACTTCCTCGTATCTCGATCCAGAATCCAGCGACAGGAATAGCGTCAGCTCGTAATAATTAGCAACGGATTTAGCCAATGTAACTGGTCGGCATACCGATCTCCGTATCGGTCGAGGGAAGAGGCTGAAAACGATAGAGAGATAGAGCGCGGGGCCGTCGGCGAAGGCACGAAGAGGCCGATCTCCAGGTCCGAGCCGTTTTGCGCGGCTTTATGGTGTTTCTTGCGCCTGCTGGCATCGCCGCTAACTGGCGTCACTAATGCACAAGGCGGCTTCGGCGTTTCCAGCGCGGCCAACCTCGCGTCTGACCACCTGTCTCACCTCGCTGGTAATTCAGTAAATTGCTTCATCTCGACGCCGGAAGAACGGGAACCGACGCCGTTTCTGCCCTTTGCGCGCCAGACGACGGAAAAAAGTGTCCGCTGTACGCGTCGGCCATTTTGGTGAACGATCAAGTCACCTTATCGTCCCACGATTAAAACGTAGAAGCAAATTTTTAAAGATCGCCAACTTTAGAGCTTCATGTTTTTCAAACCCTCGTTAGATCATCGAAATAATGACTCGAACACCGTCTACTTTTTCCTGGACCACGAGAGAATCCCTATCCTCGAGTCCAGAGGAGATCGGTTTGACGGGGAACGAGCCGAGTATCCCTCCATACTTTCAAAACAAAATAAACCGATTCTCCCGTCGCAGCAAACGCGGAAAGTCGTGTCATGCGCGAGTATGGTCCGAAAACGCAGCAAATTGGACGGAGCGACGCGCGGCCTAATCGCGGATCGGAGCGTCGGCAAAAGGCGTCGCCGATTCCGTCGGTCTGATCGCGCGCGTCGGAGAACAAGACCGGTGCGTGTCGCACGCTCGTTAGCAGAGCTCGGACCGCGCTGGAATATGCAACGGGCCCCTCTTTCTCTTCGGTTAACGAGCGATCCGCCCTTCCTGCGGACACGCCGATCCTCGTCTAATCTCGATCGTTACGACGTTAAACGCGCGAAACCGGCGACCTCTCCTCTCCTCTGGCCGCGAGTTGACCGGATACGTATATCTTCGGTCGGGGCCCCAAGCAAATTGCTATCCCTCTATTGCCCGTATTTGTGTGTCGAACCCCGGACTCGTCCCCTCCGTGCCCCCCTATCCAGCGGTCTCTTCTTTTGGAATGCCTTGTCGTCGGTCTTGTTTCCAGCTGGTCTCTCGCGGTTTCGGCGTGTTCGTTCTCCGCTCGTAACGCGGACCAGAAAGGAAGAGGACTCGCGGTTCCATGTGGGGGATCGACGCGTGATCCATTCTGGATCCTTCGGAGGGAGTGACGATTCCTTCTACTAGGCGATGATTTTCAAAAGGGTTGAACTGCGCCATATTTGTCGTTTCATCGAGCGAAGTCTACTTTGAAACGTACACTCTTCGGAGTAAGAAATTATTAAGTTACGAGCTGGTGTAAAAAAACTTTACTTATGCACCTTCATTTTCACCACGTTTCGAACGTGCCTGTAAAGAAGCAGCGTCCAAGCAAGAAAGCCTGTCTTAGCTATTCTCCCACAGGTTATTATCTCGGGAATAATTCCTTCTAATTACGTAACGGTGCTTAACTGTTACGTACAATCGCGTTCGTTGCAGTCTGCGAACGATAAATAACATCGCGATTCATTGAAACTCCCCGGTACAGTGGCGGTAAGCTCGGAATCAGAAAGAACTTTTCTTGCGTGTCTCGTTCTTCCGTCCCGACCTGAGAACCATTCAGAAAAGGAACGCACCTGTGCGGGTTCGTACGCATTCCACTGTTTCTTAGGTGTAGCTCGTACGAGCCTGTGATGTCATTCCTGGCACGATCGCGCGAACGAATTCGCAAAACCAACGAAAACAGCCGGTAAAAATGTTGACGATGCTGTTCTTCGGCCTCCGGCTCCGAGGTGTCTGCATTTTTCTTTCTATTTGCTAATTCCTCCTTCAGCATCCCGCGCTCCGCTTTCTTCGGCTCCCGAAGAACCGAGGGGATTGTTTACTTCGCCAAAGAAATTTCAACCGGGCCTCCCGTCGTTATTTCCACTGCAGAATATTGCAAACCTAGGTTGAAGATCAAAATCGTTACCTAACTAGCTAAAAATTGAATTGTCTTGGACACTTCGTCTCCATTTTCTACTTTTCCTCCACTGTTCGTAAAATGGACACCAAATCCTCTCCCAAGGATGGGATTGGTAAGTAATTCTAAATGTTGATGCGATTATAGTCACCGGAACGTTGATCACATTGTTTGGCAGCGCCCACTCTTCGAAAAGCAAAGACTCAAATTCTTACAGCGACTCCGTAAACTTACATTATATTTACCCATCGATATGTCTGTTTTGATTGCCAAGCCAAACGTGTGCTTGTGCTCTGCCTTCGTCAAGAACTATATTAATTTATAACCTCGCACATGTTAACAAGTCGTAATTCTACATATATGTTTCCGATAACATGTAAAGCGAATAAATCTTTCTTTCGAGATTTGGGAGCTTCGAAAAAAAAAAAAGTAAACGACTGAAATCTGTGTCACTTGAAAAGGAATCGTTGCATTTTCCTTGGCATTTTCCCGTCAGCTGAAGTCGCCAATCCGTTTCCTCTTCATCTACGATCTCGTGGGGCCCTCCTATGGGCCGACACCGACCGGTCCCACGATGCGCGGGGGCCAGAGCCCCCCGATCCCTCAGCCAAGAGGAGCGTGTCATCCCTCAACGTCAATCCGCCGCGGCGGAGCACGCAAAACGAAGCGACGAAACGATTTGAATGCGTCCCGAGCGCGCGGCATTCCGAAAAGTCCTCTGCTGGTTTTGTCCTTATACACCTCCCCCCCGCCTCTGGGCCCCTCGCTGGCCCCCTGGCCGGACTACCTGCGACGTGTCACCTGCCGCGGGGACACGTCGTTTTTTGCGACACGCGCGAAACGAGATAATTAGGACCGCTTCCAACGTTTCGTTAAGGCTCGTTCGCGAACGCCTCCGTGCTGGGAGACACTTGTTTCGATTAAATCCGTAGGGCGAAATTAGGAAGGGATTACGACTACGTCGTCCCTCCGTCGAGATGGCCACGTCGCGATCGGAATTATTATTGCAAGAGCGAAAACTCGCGCGGACGGTTTCGCGAGGTTCGTCGAGGACGATCGCGGAAAAGGATCAAAGGATTCCCAAGGATCGAGCCTTTCCCACAGGATGGAGGTCGAAGACAAATGCCGTACGAATCGCGGACGTTAAAGAGGCAATGTAAACGCAGGCTATTACCGGAATAGCCCTTGCGCGGCATTCCTTTGGGAATCTTCGGCCTTTTTCGCCACCCCTTACGCCAGCGTTCGTTCTCTTTTCCCGTTCTTTAACGCCGCTCCGCGCGATCTGCACGGCGAGCACGGAAATTCCAACTTTTGCATATCAAGGCACCGCCACCGTTTAGCCTGCCATTACCCCCGAGAGATGCGACCAATTCGTTTCGCCGAGGAAAGAGAATCCCTCGACCCTCGATGCCACTGCTGGCGCTAGAGCCACCTCCAGCCTCGAGCAAATTTTATTTGAGGTAAACATTAACCGATACGGGCACCTGATCCTATCAGAATTTCAAATTGTACGTCAATTGCGCAATAACGACCCTTTGAATAATAAACGCGCGAGAAATGATTTCATTCGATAGCCGGACAATGGAATAATGCAAAGACAGATCGTTTACCTGAAACCTATAAATTACTAAACGCTCGGAACTGTAATCTAAACCCATACTAATACCCGCTCGAATTTAATTAAGTACCCATTGAATTCAATTCAGTGATCCTTCGTGCATCCCATACGTTGACCCAATATCTTTCCCCCTCTCCCTCTCTCGTGACACCTCGCGGTAAGCAACGAGGTTTCTAATTGTGTAAAAAAAAAAAAGCATCAAGCCGAGCGGAGCTATAAATTTACATGCTGGAAATAGATTCCAGCTGGCACGATCATATTTTTCGTGGTCCCGGCAATAAATACCGTAATAGCAACTATAAAATTCTATTCATCGAGCCGCGGTCTGTTCGGGGTTGATCGGCTGTCACCGGAATACGTTCCAGGTATTTCAAATGTCGCTTTCCTGCTTAGAATCTAGAACGCGCTGAGAAATTGTTGGAACGAATGATGCCACGGTCGAAAGTACGTTCCACGTCGTACTGGCGATTAGAATCGTTTAGGCATCGTTTTGGAAAAATCTGCATGGAATCTGGTTGTATAGGGAAAATAAAGAAAGACACTGTTCTAGTACTTCGTATTGGGTTGTCCGGAAAGTCAATGTCGATTTTTGGTAGGTGGTACAGGTCTGGATATATCGAAGTGGTTGAAAACAAATAACATGTATACATCCCTTAAAAAGTGGAAAGGTTGTGAAACAAAATGGCACCTATGTAATTCAATAAATATATATATATATATTAAAAGTCGAACGTGTTTTTGGATTTTTCTTAGAAATTGGCACGAACTTTCTGGATAACCTAATACCTTCACGCGACTTTCTATACCCGCTTTTTACTAGTTTCAGAGGTGAAAATGACTTGACCAAGTGGATATAGCAGGTGACATTGTCGATTAAGAAGAAAATGGCAAGGGTGTTTCCATGGTACCGAATCGAGCTTTGCGTTTCTTATCGTAAGTTGGATAATTCCTTCACGCTAGGATTTACCTGTAGAATATCGTATTTAGATCGTATAACTCCTGTGCTGTCCCCACAATCTAAAACTCCACTTCAAGAACCGTCTATACCGTTTCCATCGCCTTTGTTCGAGGCCTTCTCGTTAGAGTTCGGTGTCCCCTGTAATGGCGGCGAAATTGGCGCGAATTCGAGCGAAGGCAGCGGACGTGGGGGCCCCCGATCGCCGCCGTGGAATGGTTTTTGCTCGATCGGGGCACCGCGCGGGCTGCATTATTTTATTAGACTGAATTATTCATGCGCGTCACTTACACGGTATGCATAAGTCGCGCTCCTTCGTCAATTCCTCCATCTCGGGGCCCCTCGCGCGACCTACGAACGACTTATCTTCCTCCTTCGTCCCCCTCTCGGTAACGCAGCCTCGAACGTTAAACTCGCTCGCAATAATTCTCTTCCGTTGGCCGGCAAAAAAATTTCCAATGCCGAGGCGATCGCGAAACCGGGATCCGCGCACGGCTCGCTCTCCTTTCTTTATGGGAGTTTAAGCGCGACGGTTTTTGCGAACCGTTGAAGAATGGGGCGGAGAAACAATCGAGAGGGACGTGGGTCCGACGAAACGGGCTACGAAAACAGTTAAAGACGGTGCTGTTAAATTCGCATTCGTTTGAGCCAGTGTTTTCCAAAGTAGGCAGCGCTGCCTTTATACGGGGGCCCCTTTAAAATGGGCGTTGAAGAAAATTTTAACGGGGATAAGTATTTAGAAACGAGCAGATGTTGTACAGAGACAAAGCATCGGGTGCAGAAATTAATTCTGCGGCTCCCTCTCTGAAGAGTGAGTTGGATGATAATAATAATAAAGGATGATAACAGCTGGTAACCAAGAAACTAATTTCTGCTACTTAAACTGAGTTTATAAGGAAGAATCTAGATGAAAACCATCCAGTTGCTCTTGTGAACGTTGGGGTACTTTAATGTAACAACGTGACGTGCGAATATTCTTATTTAGAGTACAGTTACGAATGATTTAATGTAAAGGCACAGAATGAATTTCTACGCCTAATAGTAAACCTATGTCACGGATGTTAAGGGATTGAAAATATTTTCAAATTCTCGACGTCTCTGTACTTGTATAAAATAAAACAAATACTAATTCGTGTATCAATGATTCGCTTAGCTCCCCAAAGGGAGTAAAAATTCTTCCCATTCCCACAAAAGGAGCAGCCATCGATGCCGGGGCAAGAAAATTATCGAAAAGTTTCTATTCTATTCGCAGCGTCCCCCCGACGGAAATGGCGTCCCCTGCGTCCGCCGAGGGATGGGTTGGGAATTCGAGCACAGGAAGGTTCGGGAGGCGGAAAAGCTGGAGGAGATACAGGATCCTATTTTCCGGGCTCGATCCGCCCATAAAGATTTTTATCCTCCCGCTGGAAAATAGAATTGTCGTCGGTAAATCGGAAATTGCCGCGTGGCTTTCATCGCGGCAATCCGGCCGCGCCGTTTCCAAGGTCAAACGAGTGAACTTCTTTTACGGGACCATTGGCGAACCGTGGGTTATTTAGTTAGTATCGAAGATCGCGGGGAAACAACGTCCCTCGAATTTATCTTCCTTTTTATTTCCGCAGCCAATCACCCTGGCGTTTATCGCCGCCCCTTTTCACAATTTTCATCCACGGGCTTTTCCACTTGTTCTCAGTTTACGAATCGCGAAATATTTTATTCGCTTCTACTTCTTTAATATCGCGAGCAATTCGGAGTAAAATTTCTTAGAAACGACTACCCTGTGACGCTACTTGTGACGCTACTTGTTCGTGTTTGCATCGAAACATAAATAAACCGTGGTATTTCAAATTATACTAACACAAGATGCTTCCATTAATTTAACCGTTTGCACCCCTTTGCATTCTATTGTCACGAATGCTGAGCTTAGATTAACATCGAAAATGCGATCCTTAATTCGTGATTTAAGAATCATGTCACCTTTGTGTTGATGTAACTCTGATTCAATTAACGCCAAGGTATGACGTACGTCATCCGAAGAAGACAAAGATTAAGCCACCGTGTTCGTGGCACAGTTAAGCACCCTCGATAAAGCCTCGGTGAAAGTTCGAAAAGGAAGAAAAAATGGCGTCCAGAAGGAAATTGATTTTCCAGAATGGTTCGCGGGCGCAGGGCGAGGTTCGTCGCGGCGGCGGAGGGAGCGGTGAAAAAACGAAACGGTAGAAAAAAGCGGATAAGCCATCCCATTTCCCGGACTCGATTCGCCGTAAAGATTTTTACCGGGCGCGGAAAATAGAATCGCCGCCGTTTTCACAGTGTCTTTCAATTCCCGCGACAGGACGAAGGAGGGCCGAGCGGTCGCCGGTCGAAGAGGATCGGGGGCCGCAGGATGTCCGCTTGGGGACGCATTCAATCGTTTGGTGGCAAACGGTTTCAAGATGGCGAGCGCTGCTCGGCGCTCCTCTAATCGATACATCGCGACCGACCGGCTGGATTTATCGATTCCTGGGGACGTCCTGCCGCGAAATTGTCTTGTTTATCGGGAGTCCAGCCCTGTTACAGGACCTTCGACGCTGGGGCGAGAAATCGAATCCCCCTGTTACAAGCAACCTGACTCTCGGTGGATTGGGGCGAAAGGACTCTTTGGCGGAAATAAAAAATTGCGAGTTTCAGGAAGTTCGATATCTTCGGTATTAATTTTATATAATTTTAGAAACCTAGTACTTTGTCGAGAACCTTTGTTTTCGTATATTGAGAATCATTGGTTTTGATCCTTGATGATGAAATGAAAATTTCAAGCGAAATATAGAAGCGAGAGAAACTTATCGCGTAGTAAATGAACAAAGAAAGTATCAAATACCGATCTGAATCCAAGCGGAGCCTAGAATTGTTATTCGAGATTCGAATTAGTTGCGTCGTCGGTCGATCAGCGAAAGCGACGTCCAATGGACCGAATCGTCCATCATCGTCAGCCCCGTGAAATGGCGGTCGAACTTTCACTGAAACTAACTGCAAATGACAGAACCATTCCCATCCCAGAATCGTCGAGTTTCCTAACACGATGAAAAAAGGAAAGAAAAGATGGTAGCGACGGTAGTCGACAGGTATCGTCTCTGGACGAACTCCATCTAGAAACGGCGGACGTTGAAGGATGATGAGAGAGGAACGCACGAGGGGATCCCCTTTTCCTCCGGTCAACGGATGATTCTCCCCTTTCTTTACATATGGCGCTTAGTACAGGCTATAACCATCGATAATCGGCCAATAGGAACGATCCCTGACGCGGATCCTCGCTATCGTCGAACCCCATAGATTCGTAGGCAGCATGACAAATAACTCTCACAATGGGCCATCGTTTCCAGCCGTGTACCCCTCCCCTCTTCTCCGTCCGATCCGCCGTCGAGTTTCCAGCCCTTCCTACCCCCTCGTGTTATACACGACCAGATCGGTTCCGGCAATTTTACATTCACGTCAGAGCGCCGCTGATTTATCGTAATGTTTGCTGCTCGCTTTACTCCCTCCACTGTCTCCACTCCTCGTTCTCGCTCGGACTCCCTCCTGGATTTCGCTACCCTCTTCGTTCCCTTCTGACTATCCTCTGGCACTTCATCGCGACCATCCCTCTCTAATTCTTCTTCTGGGCATTGGGACATTTTTGGGGGGAAAAAGAGAGGAGGAATTTGCATTGATAATTGTAATAAAAAATTAATTTTCCACTGTTCCATACCGTGTATACCATCGTTACTTTTGTTTGAATTACTCCATCGATATTACCTCCATAATCGTAACGCTTTGCAGATCCGACGAGTGAGTTCAAGAGTCGAAATATTGAACAGCGTACGAATGTTAAACGAGCCTGCGAGTGTGAAATCATTCAGAGGCTTCGATTCGAAACGGGACGAAGAAAACAAACTTGAACCAAAGACGAGAGAGAGAGAGAGAGAGAGAGAGAGGAGGGGGTGAGAAACAAATAGAAGGAAAAAATGGCGTGTGCAGTTTTAACGACCAAATCCCAATCGTGTGCCGCGCGTTTTGATTCCGTGACGCGTCGATCGATTCGATCGCAGCCCGACGGTGCCCGGCGATATCCAATCGGCTTGTTTGGTTTAAGTTTCGGCGGCTCTCTTTTGTTTGTTATTTCGCGCGTGCCGAATTAAAATTCATTCCGGCCTCCCACTCTCGTCTCGCCAGCCTTCTATTTTCGTCGCTTTTTCATTTTCGGCGCCTCGTTTTTCATTCGATCGCCCGACGGAGCGGGGGCAGAAGGAAACGCAATAAATCGGCGAAACGATTTTTTACGCCTGTTTGCTTTGGTTCCATTTTTTTTTTCTGTTTTAATTTTTCATTGGCTCGAAAAAAGGCACGTTGGACGATTGATTTAAATGTGAAATTTTCAGACGGGGAGGTTCCCTCGCTTCCCGCGAGGGACGTTCAATTTTCTCCTTTTGTTTGTTAAGCGACGGACTGATGATAGAAATAGCCCCGTGAAATCATTGCCGAGAAAGGAAAAGAGTACGAGATAAAATAGAGGAACTAATAGAAAACGAATACAAAGGAAGCTTAGAAAAATGCACAAATTTCCAAGAAAATGTTTCGAATTCCAATAACGACTCCGTAAGAAAATATCAAGCCTTCTAAAATCAAAATCGAAACAATTCCAGAACCTACGAAAACAACCCTTAGACACGGTCAAAATTAAGAAATACGGACGACGATCACAACGAGCTAGTCTCGCGCGCCTGAATCGTCGTTAAAGGAATGGTTCTCGCGGCGGCGGTGCAGGCTGATTTACATGAAGCCTCGATAAATACCAGGAATTCCCGACTGATTTAATTAACCGACGCGTGGACCGTACGAGCGAATATCCATACAAATGGCGCGAAAACGTGTGTCGAATAGGCGACGGGTAGACTTTCATCGGCTGAAATTGATGGCTGTTTAGGCAAACTTAATGAAAACGAGCCTCGCCTTTCTCGTCCGTCTCTGTCCCGTGTTCCTTGCCCCTCTTCCATCTTCTCTTGCTCCTCTGGCATTCTTCTCGCCCGGAATTATGGTATATTTATCACTGTTTCGCTGGCGGAACACAAGGCCGCCAATTAGCCGACGCCAATCATCGTCTTAAATCACGGCTCGTCCGGGAAAGGTTACTCGGATTAACCCGACATCACGTCGAATTAAGTCGTGACCGTCGCTCGTCGCCGCGACGCTCGTCTCTCGACCATCCTACATCGCGATAAGATATATATATATTAGGCTCCTTTGCGAGCATGATCGCGTAAGAATAATATTATCACGTGTTTCAGCGATTGATTTCAACGAGTCGCGTGCGTTATTGTTGGGCTTCTTCGGACAAATACTTCGCAGGTGGGTCATCGCTACTTTATCGTGGAGCGAGAAAGGTGCGGCGTGATATCGATGTTGAATCGGCAATAAAAGGTGAATAAAAGGTGACGAAATTTGCAGAATATAGACATAAAATCGTACACATTTAGTCGTGGTAGAAAATTCCTTGGAACGATCCTTAAAAAAAAAAAGAAAAAAAAATAACACATATGGCTTGTGTGCAAGGATTCTTATTTATCAAAGATTCAATTCTGAGAAAATCAATCTTTACATAGAATACATAGCTGAAGCAGAACTCCGAAATGAAGTGACTCTTGAAGCATCGAGTTTTCAATTATCTTACGCAACTTGTACAGAAGAATCTGAGCACCCTATTTCTGATCGATGTACTCGACAAAATGGTACGTTCCCATTCATAGAACCGAGTGCAAGCGCACGTTGGAATTATCGCTGCAGCGCGCGGCAGCGAGGGAACAAAGAGACGGATCAACGTTGGCCCGAAGTTGCAGTTAAAAGTGCATCGTTGCACCCTCGGGGAGACTGTGGGAACGCGGACTTGAAGACTTCATTATTTTCGAGGGGAGAAGTGCCCTTTCTCGTTAGGGGATTCCTCGCCCAGGGCGACGCGAGCCCGTCTTGTTAAAATTCTCCGAACTGCATATAACCGGGGGACCACGCACCAGCCCCCGCTCCTCCCTTACCCCATCGCTCTTCGACGTCCTCCTCCACCCCTCGACGCCCCCGCGAAGCGTCTTATTTTCGCGAGCCTCGTATAGTTCGTTGGTCGGGAATCGGCGAGCCAGCTCGATCGGCCGTCGCGTAACAGCGACACCTTTGCTCGCACGCATTTTCGTTGTTGGCTGAATGCGTTGTGCATACAAAGATACCGCGTAACGAAGACGGCGAACGAGGCACATCGAGAGAAACTGAAAGAGCAATAGTGGAATAGTGTACTATTAAGATTATTAGTAGTAAGAAAAATTAAAGAGTTCGAGACGCGTGAGATACATTTCGTATTTAACCGAAAATATAGCGTGGAGTACGCAGTGTGACTGCTCGAAAGAAAAGGGACTCCTGGGGGACCGAACGGTGAAAAATTTCCTTGCCTCTGTCCCCTTCAGCTGGTTAGGTGGCTCGCCAATTTCCGAGCAGTATGCAATAGCTGTTCCACCGCAGAACGCTCAGCCTAGCGCCTCAATCCAGAGACCAAAAGAATTATAATTTCTAGGCTGAGAACCACTGAACAAAGGGGATGCATCCATTAGAAATCATCCCTGCGACCGGACACTTTTATATCTGAAAAGATTTCGGGAGCACTTAATAAAATCCCAATTTAAGGCCACGATAATCGCGCTCGTTCCTCGAGGGGTTGTCGAGGGTGGCAGCCCCTCGCAACCTCGCTCCGATTGGCCCGGCGTTTAGGGGATGATTCCAGGCACGATACCGTCGCCGGTTGGCCGGATTTAATTAATCGATCGCACGCATTACCGGCCGACAAATGGTGGCTCGGCGGTTAGAACGCTCGCGTTTAATGTCGGCGATCGTTCGTCACGAAGAATTAAACAAGTTCCGCCCGCGGTGATGGATTCACTTTCCCGTTTTAACCCCTGGAATTTCGACGCAGGTAATTAGACTCGTCTCGATGGTCTCCGAATCGGTGGGTACGAAGCTTCGAGAGTCATTATAAAATAGAATCAAATGGAGGCAGCCTCGCGGAAGAATGGAATTCACTCTTACGATTGGAGCGAGCCTGTACATGCGTTATTATATCCGAAGAAACAATTATCGCACTATCATTCATTTATTTAGATGCAAGAATAAATGTAACGTCCGTGTAAAGATACAGAAACCTGGCACGTATCGTTCCTTTCTTCGTAAACCATCGTACGACCCATCGCGAGTCAATTTTGATTAACACGTTGACTCCCAGACAAATATTCTTTAAAGTTTCTACTAAAATAAGATATTATTTAAACTATTGGAGACTGCATAATCGAACATTTATCGACGTATTTATTCTTGTAATTTCATCAGAATTCATGAATTTGGTTTAAATTCATTTCCTTTGATGTTTGGACATTCGGAATTAATTTTGTTAGTTCTTCGGTGGAAAGCGCTGTCACCCACGTGTGGGTGACATGACGATCAACGTGTTAAACTGAACATTCGACCACTTTCACCCTCCCCAATCGCCCACCTTCCATTGCAAAAATTCCTTGAAGTTATAGTAACCTTCTCAACAATCTTCCATAAAGAAAATGTTTCCAACGATCGTCGAGGGTCGCCATTGCAGGGATCCTGCCCCAGCATCCATGGAGGATGGTCTCGAGGGTAAGGAGGGGGTGTCGAGCGCAAGGGTGGCAGGATGGTTTCATAAGTTATCGATTGAAACGAACCCGCGGTGGTGGGAAGAGTGTCAGTTTCCATGGCGACCGAACCTGCGCCCTGCAACTTGGACGTTTACCTTAATGCCCGGGAATTACGGGACGTGATTTTCACCACCACCCCCCCGCCCCTCCGCTTTTCCCTCTCTCGCGTTCTCTCCCTTCCACCTTCGTCGAGGACGGTTTAGGCGATAATGTAATTTTATCTGCCACCCGCCTTCTAGCTCCTCGACGAACCTCCACGGATATCCTCCTGCCCTCCATCCCCGACGATCCACTTTCTTCCACTATCCCACCCCCTTGTTTCACCCCCTCCTCGATCAACGGTCGACAACGTTTTCTTCGGCAAACAACGTTAGTTCATTGGCCGCTGGCACGGAATTAATTGGATTCCCGGGAAATTAATTGCGGCAAAAGCCACACCCGACGCCCCCCTGGAAATTAGAGTCCCTAACGTCGCGGAATTTTCACCTTTAAACCGGGAGGATCGAAAAAATTAGACTACTCTACTCGCTGTGGCTGCGAATCCTCGACAGGCTGGCAATTAAAGGGTGGTATCGATTGGTGGAACGAGAAGGTGAGACTGTCTTCGTTTCTAATTGTCTTTTATCGAGGGGGTAAGTACCAGAGAGACGGCTACGTGTTATGTATATTAAAATAAAAAAAAAAAAAAGAACAAATCGAAGAGATAACACTGAAAGGGACTGCGTTTCGAAATGCCCCTGGAAAAAATTCGAGCCGAAGAACGCGAGGCGACGGATTGTAAAAAATAAACAGAGTAAATTCTATTTGAATTGAATCAATTCACGGTATAGATGAATTTTCGTTTCGATTTATCCGATTTTAATAAGCCCAGATTAATTTCTATTTAAATTTAATTAATCCGAGGACGCGTCGGGCGATCTTTTTTATTCCAGGGAGAATTTTAATTTCGCAACGATAGAGGATCCAGGACTGAATCGTCGCGAAAATTCCGATCAGGCGTCGGCCGTTGGATCGTTGCCACGGGCACGAACCACCCCTAACTACGCCGGTGGAGCGGCAAGCCACCCCCTCGGGGGCTGTGCCAACACAAGCCCGCATTAGCTAACTGCGCCCTGATTCGTCGTCGGATCGATCCGAAAAACGAGGAAACTTAACGCGAATTACGTCACGGGGCTGAGTTAATTCCGACGGAATGAAACGAAAGCAGCGTCGATTGCGGCGAAAAGTCAACTCATTTGAAGAAATGAAACGAGTGGAAAGAAAGCGTTCGCCCGACGGGCGACGATATTCATTATCGTCGATCGACTTATCTCTCCCTGCGGTAATTTTTAATTACGGTTACTCCCTGGATTCGTCGACAAAAATTGCACGCGAATTATCCTGTCCCGTAAAGCAATAAAGTATTTGTGATTCGTTTGCTAGAGGAAAGGAAATATTTCTTTCCGTCATTTCGAGAGGATACAATTAATGTTATGGTTAATAAGAATTTCAATAATTTTTTTTTTTTTGGAGACCTTTGAATAACTTTTGAGAATCGAGTAACCTTCTCCTTTTCGAAGTCGGTTAGTCGCACGCAGTGGTTGAAAATGAACAATATTAAGTAAACATAGTAACCCTTGCTGCCATTTTCTCGTCAAGTATCAATTCCTGCACCCACCACGACTCTTGAAAATGATATCGAACGTATATTTCTGACAAAAACGCTTTCGTCGACCCTTTGAGAATCTCGAGAAAATTGTGTACAAGTTACGTCTTCGGGTGAAGAGGTCGCCTGCGACGAGAAAAAACGTTAAATTACGACCATTTATATTCTCCGGAGGAATCCAGCCCCTAGCGATCCTTCTGCGAACTCGAAAAGGCGGGGTCTCGATCCTTCGAGAGGGAGAGTGATACCGTTACCATGGAGTTATGTAAATCGTCGGATTACTCGTCCCTGTAAATTGGAAATCGGCCAGGGTGGGGGGGGTAGCGATGGCCTCGAGACGCCTCTCGACCAAACATCAACC
>NW_026535221.1:0-52767 GCF_026225885.1 Hylaeus anthracinus
GAGAGAGAGAGAGAGAGAGAGAGAGAGAGAGAGAGAGAGAGAGAGAGAGAGATCGACTTGCTCGCAGCCACGAAGACGCGATTCATTCACGGTAGAAGCAATATACGTCTGGAAGGTGCCAGGTGCGATCCGTTAAAAGAATGGCGAACAAATCCCATTTCGCGTGGGCCATCGTCGATGACAGTCACGGACGAACGGGGTATAATCGGTGGCGATGAACGATCGATCGGTCGATCGTTCGTAACAACACGGGAAACATCGAAACGACGGGTTTACCACGAAAGAACGGTGACTTGCCAATGGATGATTAATCATGGAACAATGGCCAGCGCCAACGGAAGGCTGGCCGGCACTACGAAGTCGCCACCGGCCAACGTTCGTCTACCTGGAAGCCTGCCAATTAATCACGAATCGTGTGCACGCCTTGTGTACCTAACTCGAGGGGGGACCGAGTTAGGACCACCATAAACAAAACGCGCCAATGGACGAGCCTCGGGGCTTGCTGCTTGAATTAGTGGCCGTGTCTGACTGACATTCGTGACCAGCGTGCCACGCCAGGAAGGAAGTCGCCCCGATGTGATTTCCAGTCTCGGAAAACTCCACCAGCTGACTCCACCGTGACCGACCGTGATCGCGGAGGATGTGCTTTTGATAAATTATTCAAATTTCTGGGTGGAAGTGTCGGTCGGTTGATATGGTCGTAGCGAAGTTCGTGAGCTATCACGGACATCCTGGCAGTGATGGCCAGACCCTTAGGTTTCGAATAAATCTGAAGTTTGCCGATATGTTTGTCTCGTTTCCTCTTTCGAACGTTCTCCGGAGAAAGAAACGAGACACATCGGCACATCGGCAAACATCGACACATCGGCAAACTTCAGATTTATTCGAAACCTAGGGTTCTGGCCATCTCTGCATCCCGGAGGAGGTTGGAAGCTTCAAGAACGTTACGAGTACTCGTATCCAGCCTTCCTCGCATTGAAATTCAGAAATTTCGACACGTACTCTAGTCGAATCGCCTTCCACGACCGAATCGTGTGCCTGTCCCTGGTCTAGGCCGGCGACGATCGAAACTATTCGCCCGGTCGCGTTTCAGCGAGTCGTCGCACCCCGAAGACGGTTAAAGGACAGGAGGACGAGCCCCGATCGATGATAAATGAATAATTCTCCGACGATGGTATCGTTAATTACACGTAGCCCCGGCCAACAATGGTGTGATTGTCTCGACCGATACATGACCCACCCCCTCCCTTCTGTCCAACCCCTCTCGTCGTTCCACGAGCGAGATCCATACCCTGCTGGATCCGGCTGTCTCCCTTCGACGCTCTCCGTCGAATAGCGTCGGGCAGCGTCCTCCCTGTTCACGACCTATGATGCGTGTAGGTGCCATTATGATCGCGTCCGTGAGGAAGGTGGGCGCCAAACTTTTAAATCGACGCCTCCGCAATCAAATTACAGACCGGGACACGACGATGCCCATGCATTATTTATGGCCGACGCCGCGTGCCTCGTACGCACACGTGTTCACGCGTGTGTACGTGCGCGCGCGCGTGTGTGCGGCACGAGGTGGAGGCGATACCCTCGAAACCCGGGGAGAGGCATGCACGGGTTACCGTATAGGCGTTGATAATTCGATGACATTATGGTAATGCTAACGAGATTCCTTTATCCAGTTTATGTAAATTCGCCGGAGGAGGGGAGGTAGGTGGGGCAGGTTTTAATCAGCGCGTAAGTGCGCGGCTGGGACCCCGGAAATTAATTTTTTAACCTGTCGAGGGACCCGCGTGGCCAAGGAAATCGTCAGCTGCGGGACTATCTTTTTCTTCGCGAGAAGGAAACGCTCGAAAGGAGTTTTTACGCTTTACGAATCTGTTCCGAGTTGGATCTCGATACAGAAAAATTAATCTCAACAGAACTTAGTTTTCAATGACTATACGTGAGGAATAAGGAATATTATAATATTCGATGAGGAAGAAAATAACCCAACGGAGTTTAAGAAGTCCATGTACCCGGCGTTTTCGTTAAAAAGTTCATAGGGAACAGTATCGTTGGCCAATGGCAAAATATCGATAAGTGATCCTTGGAGTCGAGAGTGACCGAAGGAAAGCTTCGAGGATTGGCGACGAAACAGAAAATCTCGCGAGGGTACTAGGTTGGCGATTAGTCAATAACTACGATGGCAGACATCACGTGCCGGTGGTTAAACGTGTTTAACCATCGCCGGTGTCGGTTGCATGACAGGAATATTCGCTGAAGCCACCCATGTGGCCAGCGAGGGGAGCCACCCTGCTCGTTTACCCTAGTCGGAATCTGAAAATATGCACAGAATCGCCTGTGCACCGCCCGATGCATACTTTCGATACAAGGTGCGTCTCGTTATGTCGTCTTCGCAGTTAATCGTCCACGTGTATGCAAACTACCGAGAGAAAGTCATCTATCACAAATTGTTTAGCTGTTTAAGGCACACGATTATAAAAGAAAAAGGAAATTCGAACCGCCGGGGAAAACAGTGTCAACAACTTGCGTTCTGACTTTGTATACATTTCTGATTTCACTTATTGCAGTAGTAATTAGTTTTAATTACTTTAAGCTTAGTTCGTAGATATTGCCACACGAACAAAAAATGTTGAATAAAACAGTAAAGCTAAGCAAAAGGTGAAGTAGTGGCTCCACTAGTTTGCGTTACATTATTACTGTACTAAAAAAAAAGAAAATGACAGAAGAAAAGGGAAACGTGGAATACTCGAGGAAATGCTGGAAACTGTTATAAAAACCTATACCTGATGGAAACCTAATCTGAAGTAAACGTGTCGACTCAACCAGCTTTGATCAACACGTGGAACACGAAGTCTACATATGTCTATGTACGAAGAATGATGAACGTCACTTCATGCGTCACTGTCTGACGTTGCACTACCTATCCAGGAAGCCGTTCTTCGTTCTTTCCTTCCACACTTGCTAATGAAGTCTGAATTTGTGAGTTTCGAGCAAGCCTAGTTTCACGGATTTAATTGAGTGTATATCATACGGGGATATAAAACGCTGAGACCATTGTCGGGCCACCGATGCGTGCAATTTATTACGAGAATTAATTATTTACACCCTAGATCTACGGTATCATAATCGTCCGTTAACGTCCGTGTGAGAATCGCGGTGTTCGTTTCACGGTTAATTAACATTCATTTATGCAGCTGTTAACGTAATTATAATTGAAGGATCGAGGCCCGTGGAAATGAAATTGGCCTCATCAAGGCCGTGTGTTCCATTTAGATAGAGACGGGTCCGTCGTCGCTCTATACTTTCTAACCTTTGACTCGCCATCTTCGTATTACTGTAATTACATGAAAAGTCTCGTCCTTCCACTTCGCCTCTGTGTAACGCAATGCTACGACAGGTAGGTTTTCGAACATTTTTTAACTTTCATTTTGTGGGTCACATGTATATTCACGTTCTATTTTCTACAACGTCGATTCTATTCTCGTCTATTCGAGCTAGCCGAACCGTAACAATTTTATCATTTTTATGCCGAAAAAATCTTGTATTTCAAAGAAAAATTTTTATCGCGAGGTTTATCCTTCTAGATTCGCACAAAAAAAAAATTCATATTCCTAATAGTCGTGGAATTAAAAATTCACGCGCGAAGGCAGTTCCGAAGCGGTCGTTTCAAGGTGGAATAAACCATGTTCGAGTTTTTAAACTGAAGGTGGATTCACAACTAGCTCGAACGTACGATTCTCGTTCTAGCTACTCGTTCGCCATAAACACTCTCAGCGATTGGAATAGCGTTCGAAACGCGATAGAGGCGTGTGACCCTCTTCAGGGATGCCAGCACGCGTCGATTCCGTCATAATCGATTCCTCGAACGTCGCTGGCCAGGGGCGAAGTCATTAATGACGAATGCCAAAAAATGTCAACGGCCACTTTCGAGCCTCTTGCTGATTCCTATTGCGTTTTAACGAATGTTTTTCACTCGGTCCAATATGGCGGAAAACGGGTGTAGGTTACTGGGTGAAGCCAAGTTTCTTCTGCTGGAATCCTCTATTGTGGCCGCTGTATTTGTACCTCTTCTTCGAACTCTATTTTTACTTTTAATTTACCTTGCAAACGCAGCTAAATTGTCTCATACATCTTTCATTCGAGTATTACTCAAAGAAGCTGGACTATATTCTGCGATTCTATGCAGTCCAGAGAGAGCATTCTTCCGACTCCTCCTCCAAGAGTATCCTCGCAAACAGGACCCTGGTTCCTCGTCCGTGTCCTTTCCCCGAATTCGCACGAATTCCTCGCACGTCCCGTGGACGAGCTGGCATCCGTGTTCAAGAATTCGCGGTACGAGGAAAGATACTCCAGAGATAACGACGAAGAAGTTACGAAGGGACTTCGGCAACATCCTTCTTCGTCTTCGTCAAAAACTGTGCTCCTTCTTAACGTTTACCTAAGGAGAAACAGTTGCGTGCAAGCACCTCTCTTCCTTAAACGAAGTCGCTCGTATAAGAACAAGAAGAAGCATTAACTTTAATTATTCAAGGAAAAGAGGTAATCTTTTCTTAACGAGGAAGATATACAGTTTAGTACATAAAATTTCTGACCTAGTACGGAACCAAAAATCGACAGGGAACATCGAAATTATTTCAACTTGGATATTAAAAATGGAGTCTGTCGGTTCCCTCGAGCACGTGGGAACGTTTCCGTCGGCTTCCGGTCGTCTCGTCGCTCGTAAAACCAACATTAAGCAACAATGACCATGCCGCAGTTGACGTTTCAATCTGTGGGCCCATTGAGGCCCCCAGCCAGAAACCGCGGAATCTTGTTCACGTCGTCTCGACGCGCGGCGCCCCCTTTGTCCCTTTTCGACTCCTCCCTCGCCCCGGCGCGAGACCTTTCCGCGCGGTTATTTCGCATCTGCGCTCACTCGCACGAGAGCACGACAATGGGCCCTCCAAATATTTATTTTTTCCATCGCGGGCCGATGGTCAGCCTGAATGCCGACGGTAATCACGTTAACCGCGACAATGGCCGAAACGCGGAACGCCGTTTCGACTTTGGAAAAGTTAAGAGGCTCCCGTCCTCTTCCGACTCTCGCGTCTCCCCCTTCCAGAGCCTTTCCCCAGAAAACGAAGATCCAATTTTCTGATTTCCGCGTGGCCGTTGCCGAAGGTTCGAGGAAGAGGCATTGTCACGCTGGTGCCAAGAGCTTTGTTATACTTTCAGTCGTGAGAGCGAAATTATTCTTGGCTTCGGGTGTATTCCCAACGTCTTCGTTCTTTCGGTCGATGGCATTGTCGACGAAACTGTCAGAGGCTCTATTATTTCAACCGTCCCAGATATTAATTCTACGATACACTTGGAAGTCACAAGTTCATCCTCCGAAGTATCGGAAGAAGTCCAACCACGCATAAATATTAAACTTCAGAACTCTCTAAACTTTCTTTCCCCATGCGATTCGCGGAAGACTACAGAAGTTCGACCATTCCGAAGTCGGAGAAGTCCTACTTTGACCTGAGAATTCCGAAAATCTCCAGAGTTCTCGGAACGACCCTAACTTCGCTAATCTCTGACAGCTCTCGAGAGCCTCCGCTGACACCACGATATCTCCTCCACGGTTTGAGAAAGAAGGACGTTGCGTTGCGAGACGATCGACTTCTCGATCCTCGGTAATACCGAAAGCATGCATGCCGAGTTCGAAGCTGGTCTCGCCACGGGATAAAAAGAAATCCCGAAAAGAAAGGGACGACGTTTAGGTTTGACGTGGGATCGGTTACCAATGGTCCGTACCTGGTGGTCCTTGCTCCTGCAGGACCTCTAATCTAATCCGACAGGTCACCGATACAACCGGGCCTACGGATTAACCGGCGTTTTGTACAGGTTAGCCTACCGATTTCGGTCTTCCTGACATCCTGCCCGAGTCGGGGAATATCTTATCTGGTCCTCTCCGCCGCGAGGATCGCCTTAACGACGACTTCGTAAGCTGTCGTACCAGTGTTCCTCGCGGCAAATATCGCCATTAACGAGCTTACAACTTTAAACGCAGAGATTGACTCCGAGGATTTCATTTCTCGTTGTTAGAGAACTTCGAATCATTGGACTTCGCCACCAGTAGTATATAAAATAATTAATATCAATTTCTGACCGAACTGATGAGAATCGTCGAGTGGTTAGTTGGTAGAAAGAACCGATCTTGTCGATTTGTCGATGACAACTTGGATTGGAGGACTGAAAATGTTGGATACTGCTCGTTTTATTTTTTTATATATTAAGCGTACAAATATGTTCGGTGCCTTTACATATACTCGGCTGTAATTCCATTTCAAATTGAAATCATTTTCTCGCCGATCGGTGTCTTAAGGTACTAGCTTCACGCTACTAAATTCACTATGTAACTTTAACCTAATTGGTATATAACCTCGAAGAACAATACTTCGCACCATGACGTTTCAGAAAGAGCACATTAGACATTGTATTCTTTTTGCAATCTGAGATGAAGAAAAATGCTGCTCAGGCTAGAAAAATGATTCTCATTCATGCGGCATATTCTCCAGATATGGTCCCCTCAGATTACCGTCTTCTTCGGTCGCCACCACAACATCACTTAGTTGATTCTTATTTCAAACCTTTCGAAGAAGTCGAAACAAGCATTAATGAGTTTATTGAATAAAAGCCACCATCTTTTTACAGAAACGGAATCCGCCAACTACCCGAAAAGTGGAAGAAGGATGTAGAAAATAATGGTGATTACTTCGAAACATAACGTGTATTCCTTTTTCTTATAAATAAACATCGAATATACGATAAAAAGGCACCGAACTTATTTCTACACCTGATATTACTATTTTTATCATCGATCTATTGTAAATGACACGATAATCATTATTCTACATTTCCATCTCTATTACCGTTGTCAGACGTTCGATGTTCCAGTCATTTAATCGCCGAGTCCTTCATTGTCGAGTCCTGGAGGATTTTCGAGAACACGCGTAAAGGTGGAAGGCGAGGATTCATATTCAGAAGTGGTCACCGTTGTAGTATGTAAACAAGAGCCGACCAACGTGATCGTCATCGTCAATCGATCGATCGACCGATCTGCCTCCGAGGAGAAATCGCCTTCGCGGAACGATAAAATATAAGCGATGACTTGATCGCAAGATTAGCGCGACTCCCCGCGACGTCTTTTCTCCGTTTTATTTTCTTCCCCCGTTGGATCCCTCGTCCACGATTTCTGTTCGTTCGTGATTTTACACGTTCGTTGACCCTCTACGGGGGCAAAACCCATGAAAGGATATTATGGATCGTAGATCGCCGCAATATTTTCAACCACGACTTGTAAGACGCTGAGAGAAACACGTTGGTGTTTGGTTCTGTTTCGCTAAAAATCGGGCTAGGTCTACTTTAGACCTGTCCAGTTCTGGGTTAACCCTTCGCGCTCGAGGCATTTTTCTATAGAATCAAATCCAGTCCATTTTTATAATAAATTTCTGTGAAACCAAAAACTCTACTTCGAAGTAAAACATCTACGAACGTTCATGGCTCGATGTATTATTACTTCAATTGATAATTAGTTGTATTCTGATGTAAGTGAATTTGAAATTGTACGTTCACAAAATCACTTTTAAATTACGTATGTCGCCCTGGAGGCGCCACCCGAGGGCAAAGGGTTAAAGTCTGACGAGGTCCAAAATAAAACGAATTAAACCACATGGCGCAGAATGTCTGAGTTTTCTACTACTAGCTTGCATCGATCCCCGTGCTTCGACTTTGCCCCCAAATAGATGGAACCTAACCGTTTAAGGGCCAGATCGCGTTAAGACCCCCCTACAGGGGGTGACTTCTCTACGAGCACGCTCGAAATCGTTTCTCCGTCTCTCGAGCGCGATTATCCTCGCCCAGGCGTTTATTCGAGTTTCCCTAGCGCAGCGAGATCCTCTCCGGGGACTTTTTAAGCTCGACTTTCACGGGCCCGTGGGCAACCTTTAAAAATCGACGGTCCGTGAGACCGAGGGCGTGTTCGAGGAAACATTTTGACCGCGCGTATCTGGCCGACTTTATGGAGATCGGAAACCACGACGAATAAACCGAAAGGGTCGAAATATTTTTATGGATCACTTTTATGACGGCTCGTTTTCTGGGACCGCGTTGTTTTCTGTCGCGTCCCTGCTGGAGCCAGAGAAACCTGGAAAAAGGGGATCGCGTTCGAGTGGATTATTTCGAGAATTTTCGGACGAAGTATCTTTTATTGGTATTAAATTTAGTTCGAGCGACTTGCGATGTTCGAGGTACGAAGTTAACGTATTACCTATGCCTCGGTTAAATATATGGAGGTGGCTCTGCGCAGCCACCTCGCGCAGCAGCGATAATCAGAGATGGGTAAGACCCTGGACTTCGAATAAATCGGAAGTTTACCGATATATTTGTCTCGTTTTCTCTTTCGAACATTTTCCAAAGAAGAAAACGAGACAAACACATCGGCAAACTTCAAATGTATTCGAAGCCTAGGTTTTCGCCCATCTCTGGCGATAGTGCCTCTCCAGTGACGTCATCTAACGTTACCACCGCGGAAGTGCGAGATCTAAACGAGAAACAAACGCGTTCACTGTGCTGTATCCAATACCAAACTTGTACAAAATTCTTCGCAAAAGCTACTAAAAAAATAATAAAGAAATAAGAACCACCCTCCCTTTGACCACCTTTCCCCTTGTCCCTCGCCTGCCTCGGATCTACCAGATACTCCGAGTGTTCTCCGATACTGAAAAGTATAAAGAACGGGGACACGCGGTGACTGGTCCAGAACCGATTACGCCGTCTCTCATATTCTGCGACCCCCCCCCCCCCCCCCGACCAAGGGGGAGATGCTTATCGAAAACCGAGGGCTTTGTGTTAAAGAGCCTAATTCCCAAATGAGTTATTACCTATAAAACGCGCGGCCCTTAAGTGGACGGTAATATTACCGCGGTAATAAACGGGCATTTATGGCCGACCCCTCTCCCCTGTTCCGCGTCCGCCACGGAAGCGATGTAAATAAACCCCCGGGGCTCTCCTTTCTTTCCACGAAGCTCGCTATTAAAGTTTACGATTCTGCCGCCGCCACGGCACCGTGCTTAATTAATTAGGTTCAACAATGTGGACCACGACCGAACTCCCCGCCAACTTCCTTGGTAACTGCCAACCATGCATCAAACGCGAAGAGAAAAATTCATTCTTGTACAGATAACATCCACGGGTCGCGTAAAGAATTGAAAGATGTTCGGTTACCCTCTGGGCGTGCGACGTAAACATTTTTCGCAGCGATGGTGTTTCGTAAAACTCGATTAATTACGGCGTAAGTACTGCGGGAGATCGATGTAGGGGCGGGGGGGGGGGGGGGGGGGGGGAAACGAGTAAGATATTTCACGTGAACTTTGGTCGTACAGACTACGATTTCCTAGTTGTAACGAGTTAAAGATGCTATGCCGTGCTGTGACGGGGCGTGACTCGGCGCGCGTCGAACGCAATCTTCCGATCGCTCTAACTTGGAAACTAAACTTTGAACGATCCGTGTTCGTGTAACGCATTCGTCGTGTTTTTTATTTATTTTTTTTTTTTTGTTCTAGCGATTATGAAATACAAGTGACTTTTTAAATATATTTTGTGGAAATCACGGGACCTTTCGATACAGAAGCTCTAGGTAACCCGAACTCCGGTTGAAAGCCTTCGATTTGCACGTCGGGGCACGCGAATAAAAATACCAGACCCCGCAGGAGTCTGTAATAATTGTTAACGAGGTCATTGATATCGACAAGGGGCAAATAAACGCTCGAGTCGCCACGGCGACGCTGCCACAAAACCGTCGTTAATATTTTATAGCTCCAAAGTGGAGAAAAAGTGACCACGGTATTCAAACTGGATGGAGAGAAGAGAAAACGATCTCGCATCGGGAGAAGCTCTCGTTGACTGAGGAGTGACCGCCTAATTGCGAGGAGACGCGGGTACGAACGCCAAGTTCCGCGTAAAAGTAACGCTCCGAGCGTGCACGGCAATTTTCTTTTGCTTGGTCGTTCTCTTAATTCGCACTCTTGCGCCCCTGCCTCTGTCCCCCCCCCCCTCCCTCTCCTTTCGTCGGCCAGTAAAGGGTCCACGACGAAAACTGGCAGTAATAAATATGGTGGCATCTCGGGGAACCGTCCGCCTTTTAATGAGCCTCTTTAGCCCGTTATTAAATTATAAATTATGACAATCTTATCTCCCATTTAATGAACCGAACGTTTTACGCTGGCCGTTAATATCTCACCGACACCTAGTGGCTCACGGGCCCCGTCGCCCCCTCCCCGCCGCGGAAACTGGTCCGAAGCTCTTCGGGCCCGTCCAAACGAAATCCAAGCCCGATGTTTTCGGTTTGAAAGTTGCATCGTGTTCGATCGTTCTTCTATATTTATAAATAAAACGTTCCTTAAAAGGTTTCGCTGCAGACATGAAGGGCCCAGAGTTCTACACGGAACTCTAACGGATGTTCGTGAATTATCCGGGCTCGCTTGGTACAGAAATCGTATAAAATAATACACGGCGTAAAAATGTCCCGTGAGAACTGTTTACAAAGTATTTCAGCAAAAAATTGCACGAGGAAACATTCGCGAACGTTCACCGTGATCGTCGGAGCGAAGCTTGGGGCCCCAATCAGATCCCGATCCAGACATCGTCTCCACGGTTTCGGGGGCAGTAAATAAACTAAAGCGATACAAATACGAACGGACAACAAACGAGTCGGCGTAAGCGTCGATTTTACACTTGCTAAAGAATGTATAGAGCCCGCGAAATCTCCGAGGACGGCAAACGGGGACCGATAAAATGGGTTTGTTATTGGCCGTGGCGACCATTTCCACCGATACGTTTCCACCGATACGGATCTGTGCCGCGGGATAATCCGATCTCTTCCCACGTGGCGCCCTGCGGTGTGGACGCGGCTTTATTAGCCGTCAATTGTTTGTTCAACATTCCCAAAAAACCCCCGTAAACGTTCGCCAGGCTGATTTACTGCCCGCTTCGAGGAGCCACGGAGAAGTCCTTCGCTCGAGATCGCAGGACCTCGGGAGAGAGAAAGAGAGAGGGGGGAGGGGGGGGGGGACGGATCCTTTCGAGTACCAGCCACGACCTGCGGAGGCGTTTCACCTTCAAATCGGCTGGACGCAACCCGTTCGCGAATTCTTCTCGTTTTACCCGCTGTTTCACCTGGTCCTCTGTGTTCTAGAGTATTCTAGACACGAGAAGACTAATTCTTCCAGATTTCATTTTATCCGACCGATGTTCGTCACCGATTTCCCTTCCTCTCGTCCGTCATATTCGTTTTCTTTAATTTCCTCCTTCATCGTAGCTCGCGATTTTCCACCGAACTCACGTCGCTAAAACTTTCGTAAGGTGTTTCGTTTTCCAATCGCACCGCTATTGGTGTCGTTCGGGACTGCGTAAAAAATGCTCAGGGAGCTCGACGCTGGGAACAAACACGCATTTTTCTTTAGGAAAGAAAAGGCAACGAGGATGCACGCCGAATGAAGGATGGACCAATCGCGGGGCCACGGTGAATGGGGTCTGTCGAAGCGTCGAAAGAGGGCCTCGAGAGGGTTCGCGAGGCAACGGGTGAAGGAGAGGGGAGGGGCGGAGGAACAAATGAGTACGATGAGTTACGGCTCGGCATAAATCTTCAACTAATGGCTGCCTAAACGCGAAACCTGCTCGCTGCGCCCCGGACGCCCCTACCCCGCTCGCAGAGCGACCGAGAAATTTAATAATCCAACTAATGGGCTCGCAGTGGCTTATTATAGTTACACGCACGCTCCTCGATCTCCGTGGATCGGTCGCGAGGGGGTCACGATCGCGTTCCTACGTTTCCCTGGAGATTTATTGTCCTCTCCAGCTTGGAGAAACTTTTCTCTCCTCTCTACTCCTTTCTTCTCGTTTCTCGGTCCCTTTGTGTACTGTAAGACACTCACTTCAGTATTTATTTTCGGTACGCACACCGTTCTTTAAAACGAACGTTTCAAACCACGCAATTCTTTGTACCCTTTTCGCCAGTTTTCTTTATTTTCCGGCACGCTCGCTGTTCTTACACAAAACCTTTGTGTTTATCAATCGTACGCTCACGTTCGCGTTTCATCGCCATCTGCCCCTTCCACGTTCCGGTTCCGAAATTTCGATCGGGCGACACCTTCGACCATATATACTTATAGCCACGGCAAAGATAAAATCATCAATGTGACGTCGCAGGAGGACAAACGTAACGATGGAACTTCGTCGTTGAGTCTGTAGTATATATATCTTGCTTTATTAGTTGTTAATTTTAACTCTTATAATTTTAAATAATGCTTATCGTAACGTATTTTGGAAATTGTAAGTTTGTAATATTAAATTTAAATTATAATATTGTTTCCTTGTAACTTGTTTTAGTTTAAAAAATAGTAAAAACAATACACAGATTCGAGAGTAATGTTATTTAATATAAATATAAATATATAATATAAATTATTGGTTACAAAATAAAATAGTTTTGAACGATCTAGAAATATTATCTTGTGACGTAACAGGAGAAAATCATTTCCCGTCGTCTTTGCTTCACTTCGATTCGTAGATCCGTGTATATATACAGGCCGTGATTACGAGTATGTATGGTCGAAGGGCGACACACTTATTTAAACCTTACAGGACTCTTTGCTAAAGCAGGTTCCGATGTTACTCGCCGTTATCTCAAACAGTCGTTTCTCTACTTTCTCTATTCTGTTATGTATCAAAAGCGAAAGCCCAGGTGCGAATGTTTGAAACAATGTTTAAAGAGCGGCGGAATTGATTCTTGTTAACGTTCCCACACATTGCTCGACAGGACCTCGCTTTTGTGATAAACTCGCCAGCATTTCGACCACGCGAACTGTTTCCTGGCGGTGATACGAGCGAAAATCGAGGTTGGTAACGCGTGGATCGTGGAATTTGGAAGCGTGGATGGCTCCCGGTCGTCGAGGAGGACTCTCAGTGGGAAAGGTGTCGCGCGAAAGGTGTCCACGATGGAGCAAAGAGGTTTGGGAGCAGGTGCCCGGTAATAAAGTCACCGGAAAGGTTCAGCCCCGTCCGGAAAACGAAACGCGAACGGGCAGCCTGGCTATTTTCGTCGTGGCATTACCGGATGATTTGTGGGCTCCGACGCGCGAGATCCTCGTTATATTTGCAACAAGGAGGCAAAATTCGTTCTCGAACCGAACGCCGAATCGAACGCCGCGCGTTTTATGGTCGTCCAGGCAAGAACCAGAAGCGGAGGTCTTCGATTTAAACCACTAATTTATTCTGGTCAAACCGTGCCCCGCTGGTCAAAGTCTAAACGTAAAAATAACGATGTTTCGATCGGCTCGTAATTTCATTTCTTTTCTCAGCTCCCAAGTACACGTTTCAATCTTGATTCCCATTGTTCATCCGGATTAAACACCTAGTCAACGTTCCAGAATTTCCAGTCCTAAATAACACATTACTTCTGACCGAAATTACGGCATTCAGAACGATTTAAAAGGACGCGAGCGCGCCACTGGAGAACGTTTCTCGATCGACTAAAGAGAGGCCAGCCGGAACCCGTTCGTTTCATCGTAAACGCGATCGAGGTATAATTTTCGAGGGCAGATCTTTTCGCGGTTCGCCGGGGGACACGCAACAGGAAGTCTTTTGAACGATTTCAGACACTTGGAGACCATTGGGACAGAAAGCTCTGTTAAGGGGGCCAGGTTCTTCGGGTGGTCCGATTGCCCGAAAGAATAAGAAAAAATTCGTGCACTTCCATTTGAAGAAGAGGGAAGCCTGCAAAAAGGGGAGGGCTTCGAGTGGCCATAATCGGTCGGAATGAAGCCCTCCGACGTTGCCACGAATTATGGACTAAAGAAAGCCACCATCGTTCGCCGTTTTCGGTTAATACGCGGTCATTGGGGGGAGGACGGCTCGACTTCTTCGCGCGGATGGCGCGTCGTTACTCGAATAATTGAATGCGGTGCCAGGAAGCCGAACCATAACGAATACAATCGATATGTAGCAATTTAAAGGGGGGAATTCGCCATTGTTGAGCCTGGAATATTTCATTCTGCGTGTTGTCAGTCGCTCGGTACTCGTTATAAAAAAACAGATGTCGCAATTGGTACGAAGAACTGCACGCATTTTTAGTAATTAGAGTGTCTACTCTCGTCTGTAATTTAAAAAGAAAAATGTTGTTCCTTATTCATCGGCGGAATGGCGTACTTCAAATTTAGAATAGATCGAAGACAACGGAACAATTAATAAGTTCTTTCTATTTTTTTTTTTTTTTAATCCGTGGCCAATTACAAAAGTTTCGATTCATCATCGAAATTCAAACTCCCGTCGACTCCCGAGTAAGACGGACGTGTAACAGGCTGTGTTTACGAATGAATTCGCGAATGGAATCGGCCAGCGAGAAAATATCACCGAAAGTATCGGCTTAATAGCCACCGCCGTTATTCTTATTTATTGCCGCGGCGAGTCCAGCGCACTGGGCATAAATAATCTTAGGTAATTGCGGCAGGGAAGCTGCGGAGTTTCCTCGTAGCCATTCTCGCTGCTCGTGCAGCTAATGAACACCATCGAATAAAGTTATTCTTGTCGAATAAGGCGACTCGATATGCTTACTTACGATCCTACAACTGTGCTCGATAGAAGTCTCAACACTGGTCGTTTCTCAGATACTGGAAGCTTGTTAATATTTTAAATAAACACCACGCGAGTCACTATTTCAGTCTGAAACTGTTAGAGACAGGATATTTTCCTTTTCTTATGGTTTTATCAAGAAGGAAATCTGGAATACAATTTATCCTGAACGATTCATCTTTCTTTCAGCTTTCTCAAAATAATCAAGACCATATCTCTAATGGTGTCAGAGTTAATAATTCATTAGCGAAACCAGTCTCCCCGGAAATTGGAAGGATCGTATATTCGACAATTCAACGTCTCGAATTGCTCGAACAGTTGAGAAATCGGAGAAATGATGACTTAAATCCCTCCTAATTTCTCGTGGATTGCAACATATTTCAATACCGCCGAAATCCCTGACATCGAGGTACAAAAGTGATCGATTTGGCATGCAATGGGCCCCTATGTACTTTATACTTATCCTCTTCGGCCCTCCTCGGCCTCTCGTTCTTCCACCACCGACCACTCTTCTTTTTCTTCTTCTTCTTCTTCTTCTTCTTCTTCTTCTTCTTTTCTTTTTCTTCTTGTGGCGTTGCTGCTTATACCGGGCGCGATAGAGCGAAATTTCAGCGTCATTTCGGCGCAGATAAACCACCGGTAACGATATCTTGCGTCATCGTCGTAAACGAAGTCTTTCGCAAGCTTCGTCGAGTACATAAATTGCTGAATTAATTGGGCGCCGTTGAGCAACTTCGAAACTTTATTTCACCCGATGAAAATGTATCGTCGAACCTGTACGTTTACGCTCTTCATTCATCAACCGTTGAGATTTTGATTCTGTTCTCTTCGATTCAGCTTAGAAGCTTGGAATAACTAGCTTAGAAGCTGTAGAATTGTGGAAGCAAGGTAGACCTAGCCTTAGACACGTGTTAATTTAATTAACTGTCGCAAGTTATAACATTTCCTTTGGTTTCGGTAATTAATTATCTATCATTTTAATTTATACCGCTACCCTCTAGTCGTTATTCAGTTAGAACCAAGGGTTCAAGTACTTCGGTACAAGGAATTGAGACGTGAACCACCCACCTCTCCAGTGATCTCTTTAAGAAACAGTTTTCCTGCCGAGAAAACTGGACACTGGAGAACGCATAATTACACGAGGAGTGGCAACACCAGCAGAAGAAGAAGAAGAAGAAGAAGAAGAAGAAGAAGAAGAGTGGTTGACCGTAAAAGAGGGGCAGAGGACGAAGAAGAAGCAGAGCAAGGGAGATTTTTCCATCGACGGATGTTGGAACCCGGCCGATGATTTGTAAGCATGTCGAGGGTTGTTTATGGCAGCCTAGGCAATTGTTTAACTTAATTGCACGCTGTTACGTCGGCACAGTTAGTCTCCCCATATAATAGAACGCCTCGAATGGGAGACAGAGGGTGGAGGGGGGCGTAACAAGTCGAGAGGATAGAGTTATTACCTGTCCGAGACTTTTAGAGCCTCTCTTGGCACGCCCTTCCAATGTAGCTGTTATTAGTAATGCGGACTATTAGGATTTTTCATCGGCGTTTGCCCACCGTGCTCCGAGCCATCGTATTTCGATGGACAGATTATTCCCAAGGCTGTCGATGCAATTATATTACTGGATCCGTATCCTCCTGGCAAACTCGAACACATCTGCCCTTGGGAACTTACCATTCGACCTCGTTTCGAAGGGACAGCTTCTGGTTTCGTCCTCTTTCCTTTAATTAGGCTCTGTGTATTTTATTAACCCTTTGCACTCGAGAGGTGACTCTCGTTCGCCGCTAGGTTTAACGCAGTAAATCGACCAACAATAATATTTGCGTAGGTTTAATTTCTTCGGAACTGGAAGTGTCGACAAAATGATTGTCGGCGAGGTGAAGGTGATTTGATTAAGCTTAGCGTTCGTGGCAATAGAATGCTAAGAAAGCATCTGGAGCTGCTAATAGATACCAGAAAGAAAGGCCTCGAGTGGGTTAAGCTACATTGGGTTGAAAAAGTATCAATCACCCACAGAGTGGCCATCTTCTTCTACACTCCGCCCTCTAACAGCATTAATCCACAGCAATGCCTCTCTCCCTGGCCAAAACAAGCTCTCTAAATCGCAAACATACCCTAATACCGCATCCCAGGTCCGATAAAATGCTCCGTTCACCCCCGGCCCAATAATCGCGTCCGCCCACAGACCTCGCCTCTCCCTCGGCCAAGCTACGCGTCGTAAAGAGCACGATTGAATTAACACGAATCGCCGACGGAGCTCGAAACGCTGGAAAATAGAGTGGAAAGGGATGAGTCACGATCGAGTTGGAACTAAAGTTCGCATTGTGAACGACTAACGGCCGGTGGATTCGCTTAGCCGGCCGATGGGAAGCTCCGCGAGACTACCGTGAAAGCTCGAGCGCGGTCCACGTCATAAAACCCATAGAAAAATCCGTGTCGCGGGAGTGCCAGTCGTTCCGGGGGTGAAAACGATCCTCAAACGCCGTCGTTCCGCCATCGGTTACGCACACTTCCACGCCCGGCGTATTTTATTGGGCAGAAAATTCTACAATAAAGGACGCCTCGTCCGGCCCCTTTGTGCTCCTTTGCCAGGAACAGGATTCGACGATGCACGGGGAAACTTTATTAAATTCGTGTCTCTGCGAGGTTACGTCGACGCGCCGGGGTACGCGTGATTTATGGCACTCGATGCTCAAACGATCGCCAATCGCTGGAAACTGGACGTTGGTAAGGTCGCTGTTGGAGACGCTTCGGAATAGATTGCGAGGATGACCGGTACGTTGAATGCCGATGATTGCGTAAAATAATTTTATTTAAACGCGTGCAGAGTCAATGTTCAGACGGGAGAGAATTTTATAGACGTTGTTTTCGTCTAGTTAGGCCAATCACACACGGCCGCAACCGATTTGAAGTTAGTGTTGCAAACCGTTTGCGCTCTTTGTTTCACCCTACTCCGCTATCTTTGTTTTACCTAGATCCACGGTCGCGTGCAACTAGTTTCAGAGTGGTTCGAAATTGATCAGTTGCGCCCGTGTGCGAATGGCGTTACGGTTTCGAATCGTCTGCAATCGCAAATAAAAATATTATCGACAATCTTTCCCATCAGCAAACGTTCCCAACCTCTGATATAATCTAGAAGTATCTCTTTCGATCTCCCTTCGAACTCGACGAAACGGTCGCGAACGTTTACCAACCATCGGGGACACTTTTCCAAATGAATTGGTGCTGCGTGACGTCTCAATCCGCGAGCAGAATCGCCATTCAGAGTCGAATTAGGGGAAAAAAGGGAATATTAGATACTCGTGAGGAGCCCCATAGAAAATTTGCTTGCATTCACGGCCGGCCGCAGGTGGCTCTCCTCGTTTCACGCGGCAAGGATCGCAAGAAATTCACGTCCGCCCTGCGAGAGGTCAACCTGCGAATTTCCACGCGATCCGTTCCATTGTCCCTGAAAAACCTGGAGAAAGAGACGAGGGGAGGGGGTAGAGCTTCTTGGCCACTTCGTGCGGCTGCGTCGAGTGTGGATTTCAGGGCGTCCATTGTCGGCCTTTAAGGACCTCTTTTACGAGGCCTCGAAAGGAAGGACTCGTGCTCCCGAGGACCATTGTCCGAGTCAATCTTTGCCTTGTTAGGCGCTTATTTTCGCACTTATTTACACGCCCTCGACAAAAGGGCGACCCTGGCACCCCTGGAGTCGCGCGCGATGCCCCCGATGTTCTTTTTCGAGCGGAAAAAGCGCCGCCCTCCGAAGAAGACGTCTCCAGATATCGTTGTGAGAAGAATGATCTCGTCGAGTGATTCCGTTTCGGGCGACAAATTCCACGAACTCGAAGAACGACGTGGTCCTTCCCTTTTGGGGAAGGGGTGGGTGGGTGGGTGGAGGGGGGGGGTGCATTTTTCTGGAAATCTTGGAATTCTTGATGGAAGGTAATGCAGTTTAAGGGGATGGAGGACTTTTTAATAAATTGTACAGAATTTTATTGTACAGAGGGGAAAAGAATAAGAGTCCTTTTGAAATAACTTTATTAAACTATCACAGGTTCTTAACTTCAAACTCTAGCCTTGTCGATGATCCCGTGGTTGCGAATCCTCGCCTATTTATATCGATCGCGGATCGAGATTCTTATTCGTCACCTGATTAGAGGTAGGGAGCCATATCTCGTCAGTCTAGCATTGCTACGTGGCTAGAGCGTTTCGACAACGCGCCAACAAGATCAATAACGATTTCTCGGTACGATTTTATCTGTCGCTCTATTGTTTTTCGGTCGAGCGCTATTTGTTAATATATCCTGCTCGAAGGCACACAGAGGGAGGGCAGGTATCGCTGGAGACCCGGAACGCTTCATCGTTTCTTCGAGTTCTATGTCTTCCTCTCCTCCGGACAGCTTGAAGTCCCACCTAATTTTGCCATCAGTCATCCCGGCTGGTTCCGGGAAGACAGGACGAGGCTGCTGACGTTGGCGCACGAATCTCATCAGAGTTAGTGCCGGTTTAACGTCGAGACAATGCTAGCCCGTTTTCACCCGTGATCCCTCAGGGTGTGTCCGCCTTCACGGTCCGCCATGGACCTTTCTGACTAGGTGTGAAGGGTGACAGTGGCCGGGGAAATTGAACCTTCATTCTGGGGTGTTCGAGAAGATGGTACAATAGCATTTTCAATAGCTAACCAATCCTTTATATATGATGCATATTCCTCGATTATGCTCCACATTGTTCTTTGCTCTAGTTCACTCGTTAACTTCTCCAGTGATCGTTAAAAAATTAAAAAATCTCTCATAAGAGCCATTTCGGGGCCAAAGTGAGACTGAAAGTTGATATCTACTGATTAATTGTGGTAACATTAATCCTAGTATATATATTATATATATAAAATTTAAACAACTCGCGTACACTATAGAAAAATGTACACAGGGTTGCCCATCTGCAATCTGCGCTTCTACATACCAGAAATCGTATTTATTTTCATCCGAGTATATTAGGGAGTGGTCTTTAAGCGTTTAAAAATCCAAGAATATTAATCGTAAATTACACTGTAGTATTCGAGGAAAAATGATCGCTTCCTTAAGTAACCCTAAATTGCCATTCACGTAACAAGAGGATGGCTCGAGATCGAGAGAGAACTCAGAGTCAAAGTATAATAAATAACGGTGTAACGAGCCTGGTGTAACTTGATCGTTAATTTTACACTCATAGGCGTCCGTGTGTCGTTAATATCGTACGTTACAATTCGCTGACTTTCTCTCGACGAAAATGGTCCCCGATCATTCCTGCCGTCACAATCGACGCAGGCGCCAAACCAATACGTCCTAACTATATAACGAAAAAGCCCCTATGCCTTCGATCGTCCGTTAAAGATCCGGAAATACGAGTAACAGGTTGAATAATATCGTGTATTAAATATCTGTTAGCTTTCTCTCGGTGAAAATGACCGTTGCCGAAAAAGTCGTGGCCTGTTTCACGGAAACAGTCCCTCAAGTCCCTCGGTACTTCGCTCATCACAAGACACTCAGAGATATTAGCGATAATTAGAATTATGGAAATGGTCATTTTTCCCCGTTACGAAACGCTCGAGCGTAAGCACCTGGTGCAACGAGCCTACTCGAAAACGAACCTCGTAAACCGTCCACGTCGCCAAATATAAATATGGGAACGAGGCGCGATTTGAATAACGATTGAAAAAACGTCCCGCAACGAGGCACCAGAGAGACGTTTACGTCGGCCCAGTTCGGCCCCGATGAAAAGATACTACCGATCCTCCTTTTATCGCCAACCTCGCGGTCTATCGGGGTGTGAAATACGATCACGGGGTCGATTAACATCTTTTATAATCCGCGTAAAGAGCCACGGAAACGGCATCAGCGCCACGATTCGTCCGCAAATTACTTTACTTGGCCCATCTGCCGATTAATTTGGGAAGGTGTCGATGAGGATCTTTCGGTAATTGCGTTCTATTTATAACAGCTATGTTTACGCGTGTCTCCAATTAGTGCAACTCGAAGCAAACTGCATTGCACGCAATGGCATGGTTTTCGAGAGGGTGGAGCTTTGATTCAGCGATTTCGGGGAACAGGAGGCTAGTTGGTCGCTACAACCTCTCTTTATCTAACAATGGCGCCCCTAATTATAACTCTTAAATATTCGACTTAACCCGACTCACGAGTTTCGAAAACAATATAGCAAGCAACTGTGGAACGGATGCGACCTCGCGGAGCGTATCGAGGTTGATTTATTAATTACCAGGGAGTTAATTAGTCAAAAACCGTGACCCAGATGAGAGGTCGCCCCAGCGATCTAGGCATAACGAAAGGCCCTGGTCCCTAGGAGGGCCCTTTAACGGTAGTATGGTTGGAACCAGTCCGAGAGACGAGGAAAGAAAAGGCAGAACGAACCAACGTGCTAATATACGTACGGACCATAAACAATCATCATAAATATTTCGGTCGACACATTAGCCGGCTCGTCTGCCAACACTGGGGCCCACCTTTTGCAATCCCTTCGTTCTTAATCACGCGAGGAAAAGGGAACGGGCCGAGAGAGCCAGAGAGTTCTGGCTCCCGTGGCAGCCTCGATCGCTCCTTTTTCTTCTAATTAAGATAATAATAACGGCTCATTAATTTGCCACCCCTGCAAGAGGTCCGCGCGCACGGCTTTCTTTATCTTCCAACGGGGATAGTTGGCTCGGTTGATTGTTTATTCCTCTTCCTCGCTTCTTTTTTCGTCACGGGGTTCGCGCTCGCTCCCCGGCGGGTGATAATTTGATTCATGACGTGGATTTTGCCTGCCGGATGAAGAATCGCGCTCGGGGTTTCGCTCGTAAAAAAACAAAACACCGAGATCCCTTCGACCAATCGGTTTGTTTAACAATTTACATCGCGAGGAAACGTTACTCAGGAATGCGTTACGATTAAGGCAAACTTTGCGAATACAAACGATTTACAATCGGTCCCATAAGTATTCGTACCCTCTACCTATCCAAGTATTGTAATTTCCCTACATTAAACGATAGATTTAATGTTTTCAAATAAATGTTCCGTTATGCATACGTATATGAACAGCTTTTAGACGTGTATATATTTATAATAATTAGACTGCGGATCTTTATGCAAAATAAAATGTTCGCAAACGTGCCCACAAAAATTGAACCTATATAGGAATTTATTTTATTCTGTAAATATTGCAACATGAACTTTACTTTCGATCTTTTTTATATTCTTGCATATTGTTTGCATTTTGTAGTTTCTTGCACATTCAAATTTCCTATAAGTGCATAAAGATCCGCAGTCTACTGATAATAAATTGATTCAGAAACACGAAACGTCACGTTTAATTTAGACGAATTTCTTTAATATAACGTAAGGAAACAGTCTAGGATGACTAGACTAAACGCAGTTATCTTCACAAAAATCTGGTCTTTAATTGCAGCCGCACTTTTCATAAACCGGCACAACAAAATAACGCTGCATATATGCGTAAACACTAGAAAAAGGAACACAAACCAAACGAAGTAAATCGATGGTACTTCAAAAAAAAAAAAAAAATAATAAAACAAAACAAAAGAAATTACTGGCCGTATGCCTTTGACTTAAAATTGAATCGCGAGCGTCCCTCGCGGTCACCTGTACGATAGGTACCGTGTGTATTTATACACGTATATTCTTACAATAGAGAGTACGAATGCTTACGGGACTGTGTATAAAATGCAACGAACGGAACTATTGCTTTTAAGAATCGCCTCGTTCTCGACGTCCCGACACCGTGACAGACTAGAACTTCTTCTTCGTTCTTCCCCTATTATCCGTGAACATTCGATTTAACAAGGATCGGAGCTTCAACGATGATTTCGCGTGAAGCGCGTTGGACAGTTCGAGAATCGATCGACGAAAGAAAGAAGGGAGGTCGAGGCGCTAATGATATTGAAATGGATGCGAGTTATGCGTCGACCATTTCGGTTCCTCCTCACGGCGTCCTCCCCCGTGGTCCCTGTTTCGGTTCCGTCTCCTCCTCGGGGTCCCTGGGGTTAGGTTACCTTGTTAGTTCTGGCTGCCTTCATTGCCGTGTGCCCTCTGGCCAACCCGTGGAATTGCTTTCTATTGTAAATAACGGGAAAAAAGAAAAGAACACAGTAGAAATTGATTCCTCCTATCGATTCGATTGGCGAATCCTTGTGTTTCGTGGCTGTGTTTTTAATTGCTCGATGAAGGGTAGGTGGGACTCGAGCCGTTGTCATTTCTCTTCGGTGATGGACAAAACGCTGGGCTTCGAATAAATCTGAAGTGTGCCGATATGTTTGTCTCGTTTTCCTCTTTTGAACATTTTCCAGAGAAAGAAACGAGACAAACACATCGGCAAACTTCAGATTTATTCGAACCCCAGGGTTTTGTCCATCTCTTGCCCAGGTATGAATCGAGTGTTTAGTAACAGAGCTCGAAATGCTGCGGGCCTAGATTCAAATTCGATGAAACAATTTTTGCGGATTTAAAACATTTTTTTTTTGAGACTATACAGTTTCGGAATCGGTAGTCTTCTCAACCAGAGGTGACAACCCATTCGAAACCAAAAGTCCCGTGAATTCTCTGATCCAAGCCGTGCCACCAGGATCGATAGTCCGCGTCGAGGATAAAAGAAGCAGGTTCCTGGGCGTGCACACCTTCGTCCCGCGAGCGGTGCGTGCACCGATGCAGCCAGAGAAAAATTGCAACGCTCGCGTGTTGGCCCCGCGTCGCTACTTACACAATTCTAACGCGCGCGCGCGTCACGAACGCGCAGGCTGCGGGCGGAGGTGCATAATTCAAAAGTTCGTAGCTTATTAAAGCACACAACCCGGGGAGATATCCTCTTCGAGAGGCAGCGGCCAGAAGGATTAAAGCCTGGAGGCAGCGCGCGCGGCCGCCGGTCAAATTTGTAGCCACTAAAACCGCCGGTTTTATGGCACGAAATTTACAGCGTTTTCACGGTAAAGTAACAAAGTAACCCTCCATCGGGGCCCTGACCGTGGACGACGATTTGATTTAGCGATCTTTTATTATCCGCGATATTGATCGCACGGGGAACGTGCCTGACGGGTCTTCGTTACCAGGCTTGTCCGTTGTCGATTTTTATTTCCATAGCGCCCGGACGGGCCAGTTGGAAAATATCCCGCGACTTTAATGACCGGCTAACTCGCGTTTCTGCGAACCAGCCTTCGCTGCTTCCTCCGACCACTCTTCCTCGATCGCCTCTTTCGGGGGCTCGAGGTTTCGAAGGTTTAATTAGCTTCTTCCTGGTGTAACGCTGCTTCAACTTCGTAAACGCTGTCTTCATTCGTCACGCTGGAATCTCCGGGGAGATTGGCAACCGCGTAAAAACTGTTTATAGGACCCGATAACGTGTAATATACCGGAGCATAACAAAACTTCTTCGCTCGCGGTCTTCCAGTGATGTATGCAAACTCTCGCGGATCTTTCGAGCGAAACAGCCACGAGCGTCGAAAATCGCGAACGTTTAACGGAATATCACGCCCATAGAGCATCGTCTTCCGGAAGTTTATTATCCGAATTTCGCGAGAATACCCTGTTAACACAGTAATCACGAAGCGGGCCGCAATTTCGGAAGGCGTGAAAGGGGCCCTTGTTCGTGGATCATCCAAATTTCTTCCGCGAAATTGATTCCATCGGCGTTTTCGTGGAAACGGAGAAATTCGTTTCGCGATAGTGGCCTCCGGTGATCGATTAAATTCAATTGCGTCGCTTTGAAGTAATTAGGCCCGGCCGAGTTCCGTGAATAACGTTCGGTGCTTACGCAATTACGGTACCGTTTCTATCGCCGCGTTTAAGGTTCTTCTTGGTTCCGTGTAATTGATTTCGGGGCACCTGCTGGAGGAGGTCGATGGTTGACTATGGAAAGTGAGAGGAGCTGAAGCTGAAAGGATTTGGGTACTCTTTGATCCAAGGTTATTTCGGTATACAATGTACGTTTGAAATCTCTTCTCTGTTGGCTACGACGATGGGAGAAAGCGTCGGCGGGGCCGGAAAGTAATGTCGTTTCTTTTACATTAAATTCAAGGAAATAAATTTATAACATTACGAGTTTTCATTTTTAATCAATTATGTTATCGCTCTGGTTATAAACAACCTTTTGCTATCTACTGTGCAAATTTTCAATACCTGATCGATAAAGATCAGTTGGTATACAACGAGCTGATAAATAATAAACAAGTATCGACATTACTTTCTGGTCCCTCTAATGTGTCGTTGCTTGGAAATATCGACGATCCTAAGAATCGCAGATGGATGTGATTGTACCGAGATCGGTAAAGGACTCTTCTATCCGAAAGGTACAAATATTATCAGACGATGGACCGCGTTCCGTTGGTGTCTAACGAGTCTAACATACCGGTAATATCGACGATCTTAAAAATTGCAGAATGGTGAGATTGGATTCCTCTGAGATCGGTAAAGGACTCTTCTATCCGAATGGTACAAATATTATCAAACGATGGACCGCGTTCCGTTGACTTCTACCGAGTCTACCATCCGAGGAGTGATCGGCGGGCCCCGGTAGCCGGCGGGATCCGTGCCCCGCCATCTTCGTCCCCGTCGAAATTTCAATCTCTGGCGGGGCCGCTTAAACGGCAGTAACATCGAAATAATCGGCAATATTTAACGGCATTTAATTTCTCCCGGGGCTACCCGTGACAACGTAATAATCCGAGTGACCGGGGCACCGGCATGCTACCCACCGGGGGACGTAGTGGAATGAGAGAGCGGGGGGAGGGGGAGGGGGAGGAGGAGGAGGAGGAGGAGGCCTATAGATCGCTTCGAGAACGCTCGTTTCACGGGACCGTAAAATTTCCTCGGGTTCGTCCCTACGGTTCGCTCGAAATCCCCGTAGCGCGACCATTCGTCATGCTTAAGTATACTAATGCAAGCATAACGTATTAATAAACCGGCCGGGGCCCGGTCGGCGTCATAAATTCCACGAGGCGCGGGGCCCGCGCCGGACAGGGGCCATGTATGCGCGCGCATATATCCACATACTTATGCTAATGATAGCCGAGAAGAGAAAGGTGTAAGCCTTTTTCCCACCTGCTGCCCCCCTACGGTGTCGGGTACACTCGAAAGCTCTCCAACCCCACCCGCTCGTCTGTCCCCTCCTACGTTCGCGACCCCTACGGATTCGACGCTGCCGCGACGGGGCCCCTCTTCTTGCTCCCTTTTCCGTTGCAGCCCGTTGCGAAACAGGCTTTTACCTTTCGACACGATCGTGATCTGTTTCGATGCCTTAATTACCCGGGCCCCCCCCCACCCACCCTCTCGCCCCTCACATCCCCCCTCCCTCACTCTCTCTTTTCCGTGGACGCGCTAATGAACCGATAGATCGAGGGAGCTCGTTCTTTCACCGAGTTTACCGACACTTTCTTTCGCGTGCACGGGACTCTGGTGCCCCTTCTTCCTTTTGGTCCTTCGATGCGGTTTTTGGCAAGACGCTGTCGGGGTTCTTTTGGCGCGAGTACTCGAGGGAACCACCGTTGTATGCGCAATGGAATTGTACGATCAAACGTGCTTACCTAAGCGATGTTCGATCGTGATTATGCTAGACGTCTTGTCCGATGCAGCGTGGCTGCTCAAAACTCAGTATCGTGGCGATCCTTGTACCTTCAACGCTCATTTATTAAACCGACTCTTCCTTTCACCCAGAATCGTACATATGCCAGAGGTCAGCGATCATCTCTCATTCCAGAATAAATTCTGAAATATTAGTCGAAGTAGAGGTTACTTCTGAAAATAGGAATATCAATGTCGAACCTCCTCCTGATGCCAGTCAAAAAATTCTAATTCTAATTACACCCAATCACAATTTTCCTATCTCACTTCAGCAAACGATACCGACTCTCTTCACGATGGCTTGGCCAACGCCTCGAAGCCCTCGAATTCCTCTCGAGGATTTTTAATTGCCAGAACGTGTACACAGTTGTCACTCGACGTGGAAGGCCGTTACGAATGGTGGCTCGCGAAATCGATGGTACAGTACTGGCGAGGCACCACGGGGCAGTACAGAAGTGATAATTTCGTGATTGAATATATCGAAGGGACCCCATGCTGGGTCGAACTCGTCCGAGGCGTCCGGGCCCCGTAAGCGAGTATGGGTTACACGTATAATCGAGGAGCGACCGGTCGGTGGTGGTAAAGCATACATACATTATAACACCATTAAAATACCCCGAGCGAAACACCCTGCGACTTGAACCCCTATTTTACGTCCCGGTATCGTGCCAACGTGCTTGCACGTCGTTAATGGTTTCTCCGCTTTCTACGTTCTTATATTTTCTTTTATTTTTCGTTTCTTTGTTTTTTTTTTTTATGTCTTTTCCAGCGCGCACAAGAATCCGGGGCATCGGTGAATCGTTATGGGACCGTAATTTATCGGGATCCGTGTACGGGATCGCGGTTTAGGGATCTCCCGGCCGTCTCGGGGAATTAGAATGTCCACAGATTAACTTGTTACGCGTGACGTCACTGGTACCTGGCCCAAGCCGAACGTACGAGCGAATAATTAAGAAGATTTGATGGTCTCGATAATAAAAGTTTTTTGGTGCGAACAAAATCCAATAGAGCGATCCACAGCGATTCCATAAGTTGAAATTAAACACACCGGAGAACGAAACAGTATCGATGCTTTTGTCACAGAATCGCCGACGACGTACGTTGCCGTGCGATTGTCACAAAAACAAAAACGACGTGCATCATATTTCTATAACTTTATAATCAATCGATGCTCTATATTTCCTTCAATAAACTACTCCGAATGAATCAGTCGGAAATAAATTAGTTTAGAAAATATAAATCTTTTAGTTACACTTCTGGTACACGGGCGTTCTGGTACACGCGTCGGTGAATTTTTTGCCAGCGCAAGTGGTTAAGAGAGCTTCCTTCCACCCTGCATCAAGATTCAAAGTTTCGAGTAAAAAAATGTGGAAAGGGCTAAAGGAGCTTTCTCTTTAAACAACGATCCTCAAGAGACCGAACGCAGCGATTTCGCAATCCAGAAACGTTTCTAATCCACATCTAAATCCGGCGACGATCGTTACCCTCGAGAACGAAGCCCGTAGCGCGTGGCGGGCCGCCCGGGTCATTTTCCAGCGCGCGAGACGTCATTAGAATCCTCTTAGAACACGATCTCTCGCCCGCTGCGTGAATTCTCTCATATCGTGTACGAGGTGATAAGTATCGCCGCGATACATCACCTAAACAAACAGCTTATGCCGACTGGACGCAGGGGTGAAGCCGTCTCGTCCAAGACGGACGAGGAGCAGAGAAGGGAACGAGGGAACGATGGGAACCGCGTGAAAGGGAGGAGGAAGGGACGCAGTTGTAGCCTGGCATTTGTTGGGTTGTGGCAAGAGAGACATCCATCGTTGCCGCGGGGGGTCCATGAAGTAATTGTCTGCCAGACACCGTCCAATCCGGGACCAGCTCGACTCTAGATTAACGTCGAACCAAATTCTGACCAGTGGTTCTCACCGCGGCCCAAAAATTAGCGCCAAGATAAATAAAAAAAAAAATTGGAGCCGATGCTTGAAAATCGGGGCAACCAATTATCTCAATACGCGCAGCTGGAGAACTGTTTCCTAAATCTCGACACCACGCAGTACAATTGGACGAAGATCCGTCGCTTAAATTTCGTGTTAGATGAACAAACTAATGGCGAGGATGGCTCCCGATCGCGAATCGGAGCAATCCAATCGATACGCGGGGCGATATCCAAACGAGCTATTAACTATTGTTCGAAGACTCTCGGATCAACGAACTGAGCACCTCTGAGATCGCGGTTTCTCGCCGAGGGCGGATGGACGTTAGAGAAAAGTTCGAATTCGAATTCGGTTCGCGGTTTCGATGTTGCAGGATAATCGCGGTTAATGGGATCGCCGTTGTTGATTATGTGTTTACCGTTCGGCTCGGTCGCGCGTTTCTCCAGGAAGCGCTTCGATTTGTGCAAATTAAGGGGGAGAGGGGAGTGATTAAGGAGACGTTAATGAGCGATCGGAGGGAGCTTAAGTATGTAAATTTTTCGGGCGAATCGCTCGCGGAGAGGTGTTTAAAGAATCCTCGCGACGGAAATTTAATTATGATCTGGGAACGCGAACCGAAAGGGATCGTTAACTTGTTCGCCGCTACGCTACCGGTGTCACATATTTTCGGGATTGCATCCAGCGCGCGGTATACTTTCGAACTTGCATTCAAACTGTCGCCACGCTCTTACTTTCTTGCCCTGTCGAGGTTAGGTTTTTTCGCACCTTGGGCCCTTACTCACACGCGTATTTTAATTATATTTCATCTTTGCATACCCGTACTCGTGCGCTGGCTTCTACGCATGAGTTGTGGAGGCTCTCAATAATAATAATAATAATAATAATAATAATAATAATAATGATGATATTGGTTACGAGAGCAGATGAAAGAGCGTTCTTCGAACATTCCAAGGTAATCTAAAAGTAGATAGAAGATATTCTTCGCTGGCAAACTCGTTTTCCTCTTTGAGCAGCTTATTCCACTCCCCCACATATCGATAACGGATGGTCCCAATTTTCCAACCAACAAAAATCTCCCTCGACACACGCACAATTTTTAATTAAAATAAAGTACCACAAGGATACCTGTTACATTTAGGTATCAAGCGATCGTACCTCGTGCACGTGCACCAAAATGGCCGAAGATAATCCGTGCCCGACGTAAACTGGCACCCGACAACGACGGAAGCGTCGTGACGTCCGCGGCGAAGAAATGAACTCCTTCCCAGCGAGCGGTCACGTGTTCGAGTCGGTTTAAATTCACGAAATAATCCCCGCGAACCGTGGACAGAGAGAGAAGTAACGCGACCGTCGGAGATTACGGAGCGGTTCGGGGCGTAACAAAGCAAGAAAGTGTTCGATTCGGCTGAGAACCGAGACGACGCGCCGCGGCGAAGGATATCCCGCGTAAGCGATTTAATGCGGACAAATAATATTGTAAGGTCCTGCTAACACCGCGGAATATTACCATAAGACATGCGTCCGAGGTCGGGCAACCTTCCACGACCGGTCGGTGGGGCGCTGATATGTTTATGCGTTTGCGTATTCGCGCGTGTGCTGCGATTCTGCTCGCTGCACCCGCCGGGCATAGCAGCCCGTGGCTGCGCGCTGGGCCCATCGAGTTGGTTTTTAGGCTGCGAGTGTCAGTAGTGGTCAATTCGGGGCTCTCGAGTTGTAGAGCGCCAGGTGAAGATGGGAGAAATAGATGTCTCCTGTACGGTCATACACTCGGTGATTGGAAATGTACGCTCGTCCTCGGTCGACACTAGGGATAGCGTGAAAAATCACTGACAATGATTTTTCACGGTGATCACACAATCACGATCGCAGTCGTGATTAAACTTCGATCACGACCGTGATCCGGAAGATTTCAGAAACGGTTCGTGTTAATTGTTATCGTTAGCGTATCACTGTCTCTCCCCTTAGCGGAAATTCAAGAAACTGCAAATGAGTCAAATTGAAATTGTATTAAAATTATGTTAACGTTGCTTTTAGACCATATTATAGTGCATATGTAACCTAAGAACAACATAATTCGTGAAAAGTGAAAAGTATATTCTCTACCAATGTTCTCTACCAGCGATCACGAAGAATCACGAATCACTGTGAAAAATCATCGTGATTGAGAATGAACGTGATTGAATCACGAGCGATTCAAAAGTAGCAGTTCACGCCATCTCTAGTCGACGCATCTTCCTAGGTAGAATTACTTAGCTAGAAGTACTTAGGACTTTAGTGAGCAATCATTATTGACTCCGAAGTAGAAGTGTTGAGGTTGCGGTTGTCTCTGAAAATAGAATAGTTATAGTTTCGATTCAAGGTACCCATGGAACAATGCTTTCTATCTTTGTCAGTAAATATTCCGTTAAATAAAACACGCAGGTTTTAATCTTCCACCGAGGTAATATATATTTAAGAAACAAATACCGAAATTTAGATACACGCGTATCGGAATGAAGGTGCGAGCGACGCGGTCTACTCGAGTCTACGATTCCACGACGAACTCAGCTGTTTCGGGTGCTGTATGTATATCGGTACACATGATTCGAAACTGACGTATATTAACGAATAACTTTACCAAACTGTTCTCCCGACGTGTTATTGTCGTAGAGTTCAGTTCCTCGAAAAACATTCGAACAATAGAGACGATACCGAGCGACCAGTGAATCAGATGATCACCGTACAAGTTAATAAGTGCAACCGACTCACCGAGAGCTGTGCAGCAATTATTTGCATAAATATTTGTTAGTCTAAGTTTCGACCAAGTGCTACGGCAGTTAACGATAAATTAGAATAAATGTCTCTTAATTAATTTCTAAATTATTAATGCCACCTCGACGTCCCGTCGTTATTACGACGAACCAAGCATCCCAGTGAGTGTATTAAGTCAGTGCATTCGTTGTATCCGTCACTCGCTATTGATCGAAACGTCTCGAGCAAGGAAACTTTCAAGTTTCAAATTGTAACGGTATACTTTCGCAAAAATTCCAACAGTCATTTAGTAATGCAACCACCAAGTCCTCGACGCCACTTTCTCCCGTCAGGTTTCAATCGTTCTCGATCAAAGCGCAGCCAACGGAGTGAGGCTCGAGGGTAAACAGGCGGCTCGCGACTAACGCTTAATTATTCATTAGCGGCGTAGGGCCAAGGTGGATCCGCAATGGAGCCAACGGGATACGATGCTGCGAAACGGGTAACGTCGAGGAGAGGAGGAGCGGAAAAAAAGAGGGCAACGAGTCAATTAAGAGGCTTTCGAGCGTACGTTGCCCTAATCATCGTCGGTAGAGGTAGGAGGGAGGGGGAGCAGAGAGCCTGGCTAAATTACGAGCAGCCAATTATATTGCGTTTAAAATTAATTACTAGATCGCCCGAAGATAAATCGATGCTCTGACGAAGACGCGGTGACGAGGGACGCTGGTTCTTTCGCCTCGCTGGAGAAAGGGCCGCCCCCGGTTTATCTTTTCGTAACTATCGCCTCCATCCTCGTCAGGCTGGCAATTACTGCGTCGTCAAATTAATCATACACCGCGAGACAATTACTTGACGTCTGTATTTGCTCTTCGCCATTCGGCGAGTGCGCCGAGTGTCGGTGATGCGAGCAATCGACACGTAGGACTCGCTAAGTATCGGTTCGACGATGAATCAGGATCGAGGTCTACCGTAGGCAGGGATAGCACAGCGAACTAGTCGAAGTAAATTCTACGTGACTAACTTCTCCCAACCTCTGACCTTAATTTTCCGCATCGCTTCGCACGCACTGCTACCGGTATAAATTGTCATCGAGACTAATCTCTCCCATCCAAAAAATCAAGAGAAATCCACCGGCTACCGTTATCGGAGCAGGCTACCAGCGCGCGTGTAACGATAAATTCGCAGCCTCGTGCAAGCACAGCTTAATAAAAAAAAAAAAATAAAATAAAAACAAACAACGAAAAAACGTGGCACAGCCCTCGCATTATCGGTCGAGGAGGCCCCTATCGCACGATCAACCCCGGCAAATGACTGAGGGAAAAAATGGTGAGTGTCCAAAGCTTCCAGTAACCAGTCTCTTCCCTCCCCCCAACCCCCCGGCTGATTGGAACCAGGTATTACGAGGAAATTATCGGCCGGCAATAATCCCCATGATCGTTTCCCTTGTCGATCGCGTCCGGCCATCGATTCTGTTATCGCCTCGGTAGAAGGCGGCTATAATAAGACTCCATTAAAACGATTTGGCGCACGAACAATGCGGCCATTCGTATTCAGCCGCATGCGCGATCCTCGCCAGCTGCATGACCGCCATGTGAAGCCGATCGTGAATCGGGTTTACTGCCGGTTAACAGTTAACCGCCGGATCGCACGTGTACGTGTCCAATGGGCCCACGATTCCACGGCTTCGAATAAACCCGCTCGTTCCGCGCCAGCAAATTAGCTCTAGCTGCCGCGCTTACAACCTGATCGCCGCGTTGCGACACGAGGAACGACGAATTCCGTGGCTCGTGCGACGGGGAGGTAAAGAGAGAGAGAGAGAGATAGAGAGATGATTACTTTGAAGTGAAACGGGGAAAATGCCGCGAGGCGATTCGAACGAATTAATATAGAAGAGACGAAACATATGACTACGAATGGGAAACGAAGCGAGGTGGATTTGGAACGGTGATGGGCGAAACCCTAGGCTTCGAATAAATCTGAAGTTTGCCGATATCGTTTGTCTCGTTTCCTCTTTCGAACATTTTCCAGAGAAAGAAACGAGACAAACACATCGGCGAACTTCGGATTCATTCGAAACCTAGGGTTTCGCCCATCTCTGATTTGGAACATGGGAATTGGTTAGCCGAGGAATGTATCGATGGAGATCTGGGTGACACGTCCTGTCGAAGCAGACTGCATCGATGTTCCCACGACTGTTTTCGGGGTGGGTGGAGGTGGGTGGGGGGGGGGGGGCATGGGGCAGCTACTATTCGAGCAACTTACGGACCGAGTGGATGTAAACAACAGATCGTCGCGTGATCGGAATTCCCGTGGCTCGACGCGTTGACAGGTTGGTTTGATCAGGGACGACGAACTAGGTCCGGCACGGTTGGTTGGATCACGAAAACGTTGTATAACTACGATAACAACGACGGCAATGCGATTATACGACGATATCGACTATGTACGACGACGTACGACGCTCTCAGGTTCCCGATACAATATATCCCCGCTAAAAACACCAGATTCGCCCGAAGGAGCGACTCACGGACGCTGTAGTTCTTCCTAACGAGACGTTTCGTCCAGAAACGACACGCCTCGCGAGCAGCGATGGGGCGAGCGTTTAGCGGGCGCGATTCTCCCGTGAATTATGAAATCCAATGCGAGTTATCGCGGTGAGTTATGGCGTCTAATCGACGGTAAGTCCTGTTGCCGGCGGTCGGGGCCTGGGAGCCCGCGACCGTTGGAGCCGGCGCGACTATACGCGAAACGAGAAACGAGCCAGCCTAATGCCCGACTAATTCCACGATTTATTCGCGGCCTGGCCGCGGTGATTTATTCGCCGTTAATGCCAAAATATTTAGAGGCGTTGCGTACGCGGCTAACTAATCCCCGACCGGTTCAATTAGCCGAGGTGTGCCACGGGCTGGCGAGCAGTGTTCGTACGCCAGCTGGTCTAAACCGGTTTAGGATCGGTCCGACAACGGTTAATACAATGAAATCGACGCGGAGTTAATCGTCTCCGCGGTCGACGATCGGTCCTCTCGCTCGAGGTGCTTCTCGGCTCAGACTGTCGGATCGTCCGACGTCTGATCCGAGGATTTGGAGCAGATTTAGGGAACCGAGCGGCTCGTGACCGGTTGGAAGGGGCAGCTAGACGGTAATCGACGCGACAGGGAGCGTGGATGGTTGGTTTTGTTTTGTCAGGGCTAATTGGATCGACGTCAATTGGCGTCGCTGCTCGCCCGCGTCAGGTTCGCTCAACATGGAAACCAGCCATTGTCACCTTGCATGAGTTAACACGAGAGGCTTGGCGATCTTGAAAACGTAGACGCCAGCATCCGCTTGCGATTAAATATAAATTAGACTCTTTTAGAATTCCACCGTCTATTAATCCTAGAATTAATAGCGTCCTTCGACTCCCTTTTCAGTCCTACTGAAAAGGCACGTCAACGCTACTTGCGTCTTTCCGAGAACGTTGTTTCCTTTCCTGTAAGTGATTTCTTGCGATCGGAGGTTCCTGGACGAGGAGCGCGCAAAATAGAAACGTATTTCCGCCTTAATTAGCAACGTACGAGCGCGCTGGCTCTCTATGGTCAGCGCGGACGTCTCAAAGTCGTAAAACGATGATCGATCGTTAACGAGCGTCATTCTCGTCACGCGGGCTGGAGGCCCAAACGGGCGTCCACCCCCGGACAGGTCGTAAATCGTCGTAAATCAATCGACACCGTCCCCGCAGAGACAATGACCGGAGATTATCGAGTATAATCCAGGTGTTGGTTCGTGCGAGCGAGGTTTAAAACGGTACCGAACGCCTCGGGGGGCATGGATCAGCCGCTAATTGATGCTAAGAAATTGGATTACCAGCTCGAGGCTAAGCCAATTTCGCGGGGACTAAACATCCCCGGAAAGGAGAGCCTTCCAGGCGTGGTGAATTCTTCGGTGCCTTGGCAAAAGTTGGAGCTGAGCAGATGTAGGCGTTTACGATCGTGTCGGCTGAAAAGTCGTCTCTTGGGAGTCGATTTAAATAAGGGGAGGGATTTGTCGAATTCCAGAGGCTTAAATTTTTCAGCGGAAGTTTCACCGCGAAAGGGATTTCAGTAATATTCTATTTAATTCCCGAACGTTTAACCACTCGAGTGGCAGAAGGTTGCAAGAAGATGGCGGGTCACTTCCGACCCGTGGTATATAATTCTCTATCTATCGTTTCAAGAATAAATTTTCTCGTTAGAGAAAATATCTTGTTACACTACATTCTCAAATTATTTACTCGCTGTAAGAGCGTCTCAGGTTTCGCCGTCATCCTGAAAAGGTGCTTAACACCTCTAATAAAGTGATTTACAGATATTTTCACAGCTAGACCACGCAAGAACCTCCGACGTTCTCTACGCTCGATTCTCACCGAAGCCCTCCTGAATCGCAAAAACTCGTGGCTCGGAAGAATTCCACGCGATACGGAGCATCCCTAGGGCCCCCGTCTTTGGCCCCCCCGACTTTAGATCGCTCTTCACCTTGCTGCACTTGGGGCGGCGTCGCGAGGATTCCGCTTGCTCGATCCCTGTCTGCCATTAAAAATGTATCAATCTCCGAGCATCGTCGGGTGTTTTGCCAGGACGATGACCAGGACCAGGCTGGCGAGGAATGTCCTTAAGGCGTCGTAAAGAATAACGCGTGCGTCGACTAGGAGGACGCCCGTGGAATTCGTGGCTTTTTCCTCGCGGTGGAAACTACGCTCGTTGATTTATGCTCCACCGGAAACGTGGAATGTGATCGATTGATTCGTATCCCGTGGCGTGAATAGAGACGTTCGAAGTAGTTGGAGCACTTTATCGACGGATTGTGGAATTTTAGGCAAAACGTGATTTATTCGTCTACAGAAGTCGCAAGTGAACGAACTTTTCGAATACCTTTGTGCACTGTGAGCATCGATGATATCGTTTGGAAGAAAGTATGCGGTAGATCTACATAGAATTGTCGTTCCCATAGAGTACGCATATCCTGACCGAATTTCTCAACCTGTGTATTTGAACTTTTCGTTCATTTTCGTATCGTACCTTGATACTCGATACTCGAGTCGAACTTTCGTATCGTAAGCATTCGTATCATAATCGACCGGTAAAAAAATGTCCGGCCAGAACAAAGTTCTACAATTTGCTACGTTCTGTCGCGATGAAAAAAGGGTACCAATTCCACGTGGAATTCCTTCCTTCAGAGGCGAGTCAGCGTGGCTGAGTAAATTCACCGTCGAATTTTACGTTCGACCCATGCGATGCCGAATATGGCCTGGCAGGAGGGGGCGGCGGTGGGTTGGCGGGGCGGGGAGTAGCCCTTCGAAAGAGGCAGGAACATCACTAAAGTGTCAGCGGCATCACAATTCGCGAGGAGCAAAAGAGCGCTTGTTAGCGGTCCTCGAGGCCGGCAAAAAAGCCTGCGGAGCCTTCGAGAGCGAGCAAAAAGTCCCATCCACGGGGCCCCCCCTGCACGCGTCTCTCGCACTGGAGGGGGCAGAGGGGCTCCTGCTCGAAAACTCGACGATGGAACAAAAGATACCGCTCCCGAGTCTTCTTTTCCAAAATATTACGGAACCGCCATTGCTTCGAATCGTAAAAATTGTGAAATTTTTCTGAAAATTTCAGAGCTTTACTCTTGCTCTTACCCCTCTCAAAAAGGAAAAGAAACAACGTAACAGAGAAGTAGGACGTACAAAAGTCTATGTCCGAGTCTAAGTCTAAGTCTAAGTCTGACACGACTTGTCCTAACTGACAGTCGGAAAAATCGGCGACAAAATTGCTCGTAGCTGATCCGCGGCAATAGTAGGGACAGGTCCGCGTTGCCGTGTAGGTTCTATTCGCGCTAACTTTCCAAGATGTTTTTTGTCGATAAGCGTCAATCGGTCGAACAACGATAAAAGTAGAGAAGAAAAGAAAGAAAGAAGATGCTCTGTTCTTATTCGACCGATTGACGAACTGCGTTAAGTCTAATCGACAAAAGCATTTCGTAAAGTTAGCGCGAATAGAACTTAAACGGTGAGCCTGCTTCCAGTCTTGCCGCGACTACGAGCAATTTCGTCGCCGCACGACTGTCAATTAGGACACAGGGTCAGAAACATCAACTTCGGCGACGCTAGCACCCCTTTAGGACCTCCCTACGCCACTGAGTCTCGCGACGACACCCTGCGAGAATTTCCATGGGGGTCCGCGGGGGATAAAGGGCCGATTGGCCGCGTTCGAGAGCCCGCGCGGTAACAAAAGGCACTCATCCCCTTCAGAATTCTTCGATCCGGGTCCTCTACTTCCTCCTTCCAGCGTTTCTTCGGCTTCCACCCGAGACGTCGCGATCGGTCTTTGGCCAGAAGCCGACAGCTTCTCCCCTCCGCGATGTTTCGATACAAATTACATGAAGAGGGACATGGACGGACCGTAGGCATCTCCTCGGGTCCAGCGGATCCAACGTGAGAAGACCACGAACCGGGACAGCAAAGACTGATGTTATCGCGAGCCACCGCGGACCCAACCTTTTTGCCACCCTTTCGGCACCCCTATTCCCCTCCCCCTGGATCGCGAGTCCTCACCCCGTTTTTTACTACGACTTCCTCGCGCCGATTCCCGATTTTCCCGAATTTCTGCACGCCGATGCCGGTCCTCGATTCTCGACTTCGTATCGTTACGTGCGTCTACCTTCGCTTCTCCATTTCGTACTCCATTCCATTTTCTACTCGCTTTCCGTCGAATAAAAATGCGATATCATTGATAATTTCTAAAGTGCTCGCCTCGACAGAAGAACCCGAATATTCTTCTAAAATTCCAGCGACGTCCCACGCTCCTTGGCTCGTTCCGTCTCCGTCGCGATCCAATAAAATTATACGTCATAATTAAATTCGAAATTCCTGAGGCGCTGAGCCATAAATCTCGATCGGTCGTTTGTTCGCGAACGCGGCCAGGCTGGCTCGCGATTGTTCGCAGCGAGCCACTCTAATTACACGGCACGTATCTCGGACTGTAACTTATCGTCAATTACGATCGCATTTGTATCAACGTCCACGGGCGATACCGAACGACAATTTGCACCATGCCGTACGCGCAACATCGGCTGTCGCGCGCGTAACAATCAATTTTGAAACTGCCGCCCGCGGCCATTGTCTCGTTCATTCCGCGATATTTGTCGTTTCGACACGCGGCGGGTTGATTATGTTCTCGCTGCGAGGCCAGGCCGACAACACCGTTACGAGTAGTCCAACCTCTTCAGGATACTCCCTGGACCTTAGGCGGGTTGGATTAAAATAAAAATGCAAATATAAAGAAAGTAAAGGAACGTAAGAAATGAAATGTAAACGCAAGGGTGATGCGATGCAATTATGAGCGAAACTTTGAGAATCGGAGAACATTAAATTCGATTTTAGGGAAACTCCATCTTTGAGTGTCCTGTAACTTTATTATTAATAAATCGTAGAAACTTTTTCTACGATGTAATAGCACACCGAAATGTTATTCAAAACCGTAACTATCGCAATGACGCGTTGGCCTCTGTGATTTGAGCGTCGAGGTCCCAGTTTTCCCGTCCCAGAGACGCAAGTAACTTCCTCGTATCTCGATCCAGAATCCAGCGACAGGAATAGCGTCAGCTCGTAATAATTAGCAACGGATTTAGCCAATGTAACTGGTCGGCATACCGATCTCCGTATCGGTCGAGGGAAGAGGCTGAAAACGATAGAGAGATAGAGCGCGGGGCCGTCGGCGAAGGCACGAAGAGGCCGATCTCCAGGTCCGAGCCGTTTTGCGCGGCTTTATGGTGTTTCTTGCGCCTGCTGGCATCGCCGCTAACTGGCGTCACTAATGCACAAGGCGGCTTCGGCGTTTCCAGCGCGGCCAACCTCGCGTCTGACCACCTGTCTCACCTCGCTGGTAATTCAGTAAATTGCTTCATCTCGACGCCGGAAGAACGGGAACCGACGCCGTTTCTGCCCTTTGCGCGCCAGACGACGGAAAAAAGTGTCCGCTGTACGCGTCGGCCATTTTGGTGAACGATCAAGTCACCTTATCGTCCCACGATTAAAACGTAGAAGCAAATTTTTAAAGATCGCCAACTTTAGAGCTTCATGTTTTTCAAACCCTCGTTAGATCATCGAAATAATGACTCGAACACCGTCTACTTTTTCCTGGACCACGAGAGAATCCCTATCCTCGAGTCCAGAGGAGATCGGTTTGACGGGGAACGAGCCGAGTATCCCTCCATACTTTCAAAACAAAATAAACCGATTCTCCCGTCGCAGCAAACGCGGAAAGTCGTGTCATGCGCGAGTATGGTCCGAAAACGCAGCAAATTGGACGGAGCGACGCGCGGCCTAATCGCGGATCGGAGCGTCGGCAAAAGGCGTCGCCGATTCCGTCGGTCTGATCGCGCGCGTCGGAGAACAAGACCGGTGCGTGTCGCACGCTCGTTAGCAGAGCTCGGACCGCGCTGGAATATGCAACGGGCCCCTCTTTCTCTTCGGTTAACGAGCGATCCGCCCTTCCTGCGGACACGCCGATCCTCGTCTAATCTCGATCGTTACGACGTTAAACGCGCGAAACCGGCGACCTCTCCTCTCCTCTGGCCGCGAGTTGACCGGATACGTATATCTTCGGTCGGGGCCCCAAGCAAATTGCTATCCCTCTATTGCCCGTATTTGTGTGTCGAACCCCGGACTCGTCCCCTCCGTGCCCCCCTATCCAGCGGTCTCTTCTTTTGGAATGCCTTGTCGTCGGTCTTGTTTCCAGCTGGTCTCTCGCGGTTTCGGCGTGTTCGTTCTCCGCTCGTAACGCGGACCAGAAAGGAAGAGGACTCGCGGTTCCATGTGGGGGATCGACGCGTGATCCATTCTGGATCCTTCGGAGGGAGTGACGATTCCTTCTACTAGGCGATGATTTTCAAAAGGGTTGAACTGCGCCATATTTGTCGTTTCATCGAGCGAAGTCTACTTTGAAACGTACACTCTTCGGAGTAAGAAATTATTAAGTTACGAGCTGGTGTAAAAAAACTTTACTTATGCACCTTCATTTTCACCACGTTTCGAACGTGCCTGTAAAGAAGCAGCGTCCAAGCAAGAAAGCCTGTCTTAGCTATTCTCCCACAGGTTATTATCTCGGGAATAATTCCTTCTAATTACGTAACGGTGCTTAACTGTTACGTACAATCGCGTTCGTTGCAGTCTGCGAACGATAAATAACATCGCGATTCATTGAAACTCCCCGGTACAGTGGCGGTAAGCTCGGAATCAGAAAGAACTTTTCTTGCGTGTCTCGTTCTTCCGTCCCGACCTGAGAACCATTCAGAAAAGGAACGCACCTGTGCGGGTTCGTACGCATTCCACTGTTTCTTAGGTGTAGCTCGTACGAGCCTGTGATGTCATTCCTGGCACGATCGCGCGAACGAATTCGCAAAACCAACGAAAACAGCCGGTAAAAATGTTGACGATGCTGTTCTTCGGCCTCCGGCTCCGAGGTGTCTGCATTTTTCTTTCTATTTGCTAATTCCTCCTTCAGCATCCCGCGCTCCGCTTTCTTCGGCTCCCGAAGAACCGAGGGGATTGTTTACTTCGCCAAAGAAATTTCAACCGGGCCTCCCGTCGTTATTTCCACTGCAGAATATTGCAAACCTAGGTTGAAGATCAAAATCGTTACCTAACTAGCTAAAAATTGAATTGTCTTGGACACTTCGTCTCCATTTTCTACTTTTCCTCCACTGTTCGTAAAATGGACACCAAATCCTCTCCCAAGGATGGGATTGGTAAGTAATTCTAAATGTTGATGCGATTATAGTCACCGGAACGTTGATCACATTGTTTGGCAGCGCCCACTCTTCGAAAAGCAAAGACTCAAATTCTTACAGCGACTCCGTAAACTTACATTATATTTACCCATCGATATGTCTGTTTTGATTGCCAAGCCAAACGTGTGCTTGTGCTCTGCCTTCGTCAAGAACTATATTAATTTATAACCTCGCACATGTTAACAAGTCGTAATTCTACATATATGTTTCCGATAACATGTAAAGCGAATAAATCTTTCTTTCGAGATTTGGGAGCTTCGAAAAAAAAAAAGTAAACGACTGAAATCTGTGTCACTTGAAAAGGAATCGTTGCATTTTCCTTGGCATTTTCCCGTCAGCTGAAGTCGCCAATCCGTTTCCTCTTCATCTACGATCTCGTGGGGCCCTCCTATGGGCCGACACCGACCGGTCCCACGATGCGCGGGGGCCAGAGCCCCCCGATCCCTCAGCCAAGAGGAGCGTGTCATCCCTCAACGTCAATCCGCCGCGGCGGAGCACGCAAAACGAAGCGACGAAACGATTTGAATGCGTCCCGAGCGCGCGGCATTCCGAAAAGTCCTCTGCTGGTTTTGTCCTTATACACCTCCCCCCCGCCTCTGGGCCCCTCGCTGGCCCCCTGGCCGGACTACCTGCGACGTGTCACCTGCCGCGGGGACACGTCGTTTTTTGCGACACGCGCGAAACGAGATAATTAGGACCGCTTCCAACGTTTCGTTAAGGCTCGTTCGCGAACGCCTCCGTGCTGGGAGACACTTGTTTCGATTAAATCCGTAGGGCGAAATTAGGAAGGGATTACGACTACGTCGTCCCTCCGTCGAGATGGCCACGTCGCGATCGGAATTATTATTGCAAGAGCGAAAACTCGCGCGGACGGTTTCGCGAGGTTCGTCGAGGACGATCGCGGAAAAGGATCAAAGGATTCCCAAGGATCGAGCCTTTCCCACAGGATGGAGGTCGAAGACAAATGCCGTACGAATCGCGGACGTTAAAGAGGCAATGTAAACGCAGGCTATTACCGGAATAGCCCTTGCGCGGCATTCCTTTGGGAATCTTCGGCCTTTTTCGCCACCCCTTACGCCAGCGTTCGTTCTCTTTTCCCGTTCTTTAACGCCGCTCCGCGCGATCTGCACGGCGAGCACGGAAATTCCAACTTTTGCATATCAAGGCACCGCCACCGTTTAGCCTGCCATTACCCCCGAGAGATGCGACCAATTCGTTTCGCCGAGGAAAGAGAATCCCTCGACCCTCGATGCCACTGCTGGCGCTAGAGCCACCTCCAGCCTCGAGCAAATTTTATTTGAGGTAAACATTAACCGATACGGGCACCTGATCCTATCAGAATTTCAAATTGTACGTCAATTGCGCAATAACGACCCTTTGAATAATAAACGCGCGAGAAATGATTTCATTCGATAGCCGGACAATGGAATAATGCAAAGACAGATCGTTTACCTGAAACCTATAAATTACTAAACGCTCGGAACTGTAATCTAAACCCATACTAATACCCGCTCGAATTTAATTAAGTACCCATTGAATTCAATTCAGTGATCCTTCGTGCATCCCATACGTTGACCCAATATCTTTCCCCCTCTCCCTCTCTCGTGACACCTCGCGGTAAGCAACGAGGTTTCTAATTGTGTAAAAAAAAAAAGCATCAAGCCGAGCGGAGCTATAAATTTACATGCTGGAAATAGATTCCAGCTGGCACGATCATATTTTTCGTGGTCCCGGCAATAAATACCGTAATAGCAACTATAAAATTCTATTCATCGAGCCGCGGTCTGTTCGGGGTTGATCGGCTGTCACCGGAATACGTTCCAGGTATTTCAAATGTCGCTTTCCTGCTTAGAATCTAGAACGCGCTGAGAAATTGTTGGAACGAATGATGCCACGGTCGAAAGTACGTTCCACGTCGTACTGGCGATTAGAATCGTTTAGGCATCGTTTTGGAAAAATCTGCATGGAATCTGGTTGTATAGGGAAAATAAAGAAAGACACTGTTCTAGTACTTCGTATTGGGTTGTCCGGAAAGTCAATGTCGATTTTTGGTAGGTGGTACAGGTCTGGATATATCGAAGTGGTTGAAAACAAATAACATGTATACATCCCTTAAAAAGTGGAAAGGTTGTGAAACAAAATGGCACCTATGTAATTCAATAAATATATATATATATATTAAAAGTCGAACGTGTTTTTGGATTTTTCTTAGAAATTGGCACGAACTTTCTGGATAACCTAATACCTTCACGCGACTTTCTATACCCGCTTTTTACTAGTTTCAGAGGTGAAAATGACTTGACCAAGTGGATATAGCAGGTGACATTGTCGATTAAGAAGAAAATGGCAAGGGTGTTTCCATGGTACCGAATCGAGCTTTGCGTTTCTTATCGTAAGTTGGATAATTCCTTCACGCTAGGATTTACCTGTAGAATATCGTATTTAGATCGTATAACTCCTGTGCTGTCCCCACAATCTAAAACTCCACTTCAAGAACCGTCTATACCGTTTCCATCGCCTTTGTTCGAGGCCTTCTCGTTAGAGTTCGGTGTCCCCTGTAATGGCGGCGAAATTGGCGCGAATTCGAGCGAAGGCAGCGGACGTGGGGGCCCCCGATCGCCGCCGTGGAATGGTTTTTGCTCGATCGGGGCACCGCGCGGGCTGCATTATTTTATTAGACTGAATTATTCATGCGCGTCACTTACACGGTATGCATAAGTCGCGCTCCTTCGTCAATTCCTCCATCTCGGGGCCCCTCGCGCGACCTACGAACGACTTATCTTCCTCCTTCGTCCCCCTCTCGGTAACGCAGCCTCGAACGTTAAACTAGCTCGCAATAATTCTCTTCCGTTGGCCGGCAAAAAAATTTCCAATGCCGAGGCGATCGCGAAACCGGGATCCGCGCACGGCTCGCTCTCCTTTCTTTATGGGAGTTTAAGCGCGACGGTTTTTGCGAACCGTTGAAGAATGGGGCGGAGAAACAATCGAGAGGGACGTGGGTCCGACGAAACGGGCTACGAAAACAGTTAAAGACGGTGCTGTTAAATTCGCATTCGTTTGAGCCAGTGTTTTCCAAAGTAGGCAGCGCTGCCTTTATACGGGGGCCCCTTTAAAATGGGCGTTGAAGAAAATTTTAACGGGGATAAGTATTTAGAAACGAGCAGATGTTGTACAGAGACAAAGCATCGGGTGCAGAAATTAATTCTGCGGCTCCCTCTCTGAAGAGTGAGTTGGATGATAATAATAATAAAGGATGATAACAGCTGGTAACCAAGAAACTAATTTCTGCTACTTAAACTGAGTTTATAAGGAAGAATCTAGATGAAAACCATCCAGTTGCTCTTGTGAACGTTGGGGTACTTTAATGTAACAACGTGACGTGCGAATATTCTTATTTAGAGTACAGTTACGAATGATTTAATGTAAAGGCACAGAATGAATTTCTACGCCTAATAGTAAACCTATGTCACGGATGTTAAGGGATTGAAAATATTTTCAAATTCTCGACGTCTCTGTACTTGTATAAAATAAAACAAATACTAATTCGTGTATCAATGATTCGCTTAGCTCCCCAAAGGGAGTAAAAATTCTTCCCATTCCCACAAAAGGAGCAGCCATCGATGCCGGGGCAAGAAAATTATCGAAAAGTTTCTATTCTATTCGCAGCGTCCCCCCGACGGAAATGGCGTCCCCTGCGTCCGCCGAGGGATGGGTTGGGAATTCGAGCACAGGAAGGTTCGGGAGGCGGAAAAGCTGGAGGAGATACAGGATCCTATTTTCCGGGCTCGATCCGCCCATAAAGATTTTTATCCTCCCGCTGGAAAATAGAATTGTCGTCGGTAAATCGGAAATTGCCGCGTGGCTTTCATCGCGGCAATCCGGCCGCGCCGTTTCCAAGGTCAAACGAGTGAACTTCTTTTACGGGACCATTGGCGAACCGTGGGTTATTTAGTTAGTATCGAAGATCGCGGGGAAACAACGTCCCTCGAATTTATCTTCCTTTTTATTTCCGCAGCCAATCACCCTGGCGTTTATCGCCGCCCCTTTTCACAATTTTCATCCACGGGCTTTTCCACTTGTTCTCAGTTTACGAATCGCGAAATATTTTATTCGCTTCTACTTCTTTAATATCGCGAGCAATTCGGAGTAAAATTTCTTAGAAACGACTACCCTGTGACGCTACTTGTGACGCTACTTGTTCGTGTTTGCATCGAAACATAAATAAACCGTGGTATTTCAAATTATACTAACACAAGATGCTTCCATTAATTTAACCGTTTGCACCCCTTTGCATTCTATTGTCACGAATGCTGAGCTTAGATTAACATCGAAAATGCGATCCTTAATTCGTGATTTAAGAATCATGTCACCTTTGTGTTGATGTAACTCTGATTCAATTAACGCCAAGGTATGACGTACGTCATCCGAAGAAGACAAAGATTAAGCCACCGTGTTCGTGGCACAGTTAAGCACCCTCGATAAAGCCTCGGTGAAAGTTCGAAAAGGAAGAAAAAATGGCGTCCAGAAGGAAATTGATTTTCCAGAATGGTTCGCGGGCGCAGGGCGAGGTTCGTCGCGGCGGCGGAGGGAGCGGTGAAAAAACGAAACGGTAGAAAAAAGCGGATAAGCCATCCCATTTCCCGGACTCGATTCGCCGTAAAGATTTTTACCGGGCGCGGAAAATAGAATCGCCGCCGTTTTCACAGTGTCTTTCAATTCCCGCGACAGGACGAAGGAGGGCCGAGCGGTCGCCGGTCGAAGAGGATCGGGGGCCGCAGGATGTCCGCTTGGGGACGCATTCAATCGTTTGGTGGCAAACGGTTTCAAGATGGCGAGCGCTGCTCGGCGCTCCTCTAATCGATACATCGCGACCGACCGGCTGGATTTATCGATTCCTGGGGACGTCCTGCCGCGAAATTGTCTTGTTTATCGGGAGTCCAGCCCTGTTACAGGACCTTCGACGCTGGGGCGAGAAATCGAATCCCCCTGTTACAAGCAACCTGACTCTCGGTGGATTGGGGCGAAAGGACTCTTTGGCGGAAATAAAAAATTGCGAGTTTCAGGAAGTTCGATATCTTCGGTATTAATTTTATATAATTTTAGAAACCTAGTACTTTGTCGAGAACCTTTGTTTTCGTATATTGAGAATCATTGGTTTTGATCCTTGATGATGAAATGAAAATTTCAAGCGAAATATAGAAGCGAGAGAAACTTATCGCGTAGTAAATGAACAAAGAAAGTATCAAATACCGATCTGAATCCAAGCGGAGCCTAGAATTGTTATTCGAGATTCGAATTAGTTGCGTCGTCGGTCGATCAGCGAAAGCGACGTCCAATGGACCGAATCGTCCATCATCGTCAGCCCCGTGAAATGGCGGTCGAACTTTCACTGAAACTAACTGCAAATGACAGAACCATTCCCATCCCAGAATCGTCGAGTTTCCTAACACGATGAAAAAAGGAAAGAAAAGATGGTAGCGACGGTAGTCGACAGGTATCGTCTCTGGACGAACTCCATCTAGAAACGGCGGACGTTGAAGGATGATGAGAGAGGAACGCACGAGGGGATCCCCTTTTCCTCCGGTCAACGGATGATTCTCCCCTTTCTTTACATATGGCGCTTAGTACAGGCTATAACCATCGATAATCGGCCAATAGGAACGATCCCTGACGCGGATCCTCGCTATCGTCGAACCCCATAGATTCGTAGGCAGCATGACAAATAACTCTCACAATGGGCCATCGTTTCCAGCCGTGTACCCCTCCCCTCTTCTCCGTCCGATCCGCCGTCGAGTTTCCAGCCCTTCCTACCCCCTCGTGTTATACACGACCAGATCGGTTCCGGCAATTTTACATTCACGTCAGAGCGCCGCTGATTTATCGTAATGTTTGCTGCTCGCTTTACTCCCTCCACTGTCTCCACTCCTCGTTCTCGCTCGGACTCCCTCCTGGATTTCGCTACCCTCTTCGTTCCCTTCTGACTATCCTCTGGCACTTCATCGCGACCATCCCTCTCTAATTCTTCTTCTGGGCATTGGGACATTTTTGGGGGGAAAAAGAGAGGAGGAATTTGCATTGATAATTGTAATAAAAAATTAATTTTCCACTGTTCCATACCGTGTATACCATCGTTACTTTTGTTTGAATTACTCCATCGATATTACCTCCATAATCGTAACGCTTTGCAGATCCGACGAGTGAGTTCAAGAGTCGAAATATTGAACAGCGTACGAATGTTAAACGAGCCTGCGAGTGTGAAATCATTCAGAGGCTTCGATTCGAAACGGGACGAAGAAAACAAACTTGAACCAAAGACGAGAGAGAGAGAGAGAGAGAGAGAGAGGAGGGGGTGAGAAACAAATAGAAGGAAAAAATGGCGTGTGCAGTTTTAACGACCAAATCCCAATCGTGTGCCGCGCGTTTTGATTCCGTGACGCGTCGATCGATTCGATCGCAGCCCGACGGTGCCCGGCGATATCCAATCGGCTTGTTTGGTTTAAGTTTCGGCGGCTCTCTTTTGTTTGTTATTTCGCGCGTGCCGAATTAAAATTCATTCCGGCCTCCCACTCTCGTCTCGCCAGCCTTCTATTTTCGTCGCTTTTTCATTTTCGGCGCCTCGTTTTTCATTCGATCGCCCGACGGAGCGGGGGCAGAAGGAAACGCAATAAATCGGCGAAACGATTTTTTACGCCTGTTTGCTTTGGTTCCATTTTTTTTTTCTGTTTTAATTTTTCATTGGCTCGAAAAAAGGCACGTTGGACGATTGATTTAAATGTGAAATTTTCAGACGGGGAGGTTCCCTCGCTTCCCGCGAGGGACGTTCAATTTTCTCCTTTTGTTTGTTAAGCGACGGACTGATGATAGAAATAGCCCCGTGAAATCATTGCCGAGAAAGGAAAAGAGTACGAGATAAAATAGAGGAACTAATAGAAAACGAATACAAAGGAAGCTTAGAAAAATGCACAAATTTCCAAGAAAATGTTTCGAATTCCAATAACGACTCCGTAAGAAAATATCAAGCCTTCTAAAATCAAAATCGAAACAATTCCAGAACCTACGAAAACAACCCTTAGACACGGTCAAAATTAAGAAATACGGACGACGATCACAACGAGCTAGTCTCGCGCGCCTGAATCGTCGTTAAAGGAATGGTTCTCGCGGCGGCGGTGCAGGCTGATTTACATGAAGCCTCGATAAATACCAGGAATTCCCGACTGATTTAATTAACCGACGCGTGGACCGTACGAGCGAATATCCATACAAATGGCGCGAAAACGTGTGTCGAATAGGCGACGGGTAGACTTTCATCGGCTGAAATTGATGGCTGTTTAGGCAAACTTAATGAAAACGAGCCTCGCCTTTCTCGTCCGTCTCTGTCCCGTGTTCCTTGCCCCTCTTCCATCTTCTCTTGCTCCTCTGGCATTCTTCTCGCCCGGAATTATGGTATATTTATCACTGTTTCGCTGGCGGAACACAAGGCCGCCAATTAGCCGACGCCAATCATCGTCTTAAATCACGGCTCGTCCGGGAAAGGTTACTCGGATTAACCCGACATCACGTCGAATTAAGTCGTGACCGTCGCTCGTCGCCGCGACGCTCGTCTCTCGACCATCCTACATCGCGATAAGATATATATATATTAGGCTCCTTTGCGAGCATGATCGCGTAAGAATAATATTATCACGTGTTTCAGCGATTGATTTCAACGAGTCGCGTGCGTTATTGTTGGGCTTCTTCGGACAAATACTTCGCAGGTGGGTCATCGCTACTTTATCGTGGAGCGAGAAAGGTGCGGCGTGATATCGATGTTGAATCGGCAATAAAAGGTGAATAAAAGGTGACGAAATTTGCAGAATATAGACATAAAATCGTACACATTTAGTCGTGGTAGAAAATTCCTTGGAACGATCCTTAAAAAAAAAAAGAAAAAAAAATAACACATATGGCTTGTGTGCAAGGATTCTTATTTATCAAAGATTCAATTCTGAGAAAATCAATCTTTACATAGAATACATAGCTGAAGCAGAACTCCGAAATGAAGTGACTCTTGAAGCATCGAGTTTTCAATTATCTTACGCAACTTGTACAGAAGAATCTGAGCACCCTATTTCTGATCGATGTACTCGACAAAATGGTACGTTCCCATTCATAGAACCGAGTGCAAGCGCACGTTGGAATTATCGCTGCAGCGCGCGGCAGCGAGGGAACAAAGAGACGGATCAACGTTGGCCCGAAGTTGCAGTTAAAAGTGCATCGTTGCACCCTCGGGGAGACTGTGGGAACGCGGACTTGAAGACTTCATTATTTTCGAGGGGAGAAGTGCCCTTTCTCGTTAGGGGATTCCTCGCCCAGGGCGACGCGAGCCCGTCTTGTTAAAATTCTCCGAACTGCATATAACCGGGGGACCACGCACCAGCCCCCGCTCCTCCCTTACCCCATCGCTCTTCGACGTCCTCCTCCACCCCTCGACGCCCCCGCGAAGCGTCTTATTTTCGCGAGCCTCGTATAGTTCGTTGGTCGGGAATCGGCGAGCCAGCTCGATCGGCCGTCGCGTAACAGCGACACCTTTGCTCGCACGCATTTTCGTTGTTGGCTGAATGCGTTGTGCATACAAAGATACCGCGTAACGAAGACGGCGAACGAGGCACATCGAGAGAAACTGAAAGAGCAATAGTGGAATAGTGTACTATTAAGATTATTAGTAGTAAGAAAAATTAAAGAGTTCGAGACGCGTGAGATACATTTCGTATTTAACCGAAAATATAGCGTGGAGTACGCAGTGTGACTGCTCGAAAGAAAAGGGACTCCTGGGGGACCGAACGGTGAAAAATTTCCTTGCCTCTGTCCCCTTCAGCTGGTTAGGTGGCTCGCCAATTTCCGAGCAGTATGCAATAGCTGTTCCACCGCAGAACGCTCAGCCTAGCGCCTCAATCCAGAGACCAAAAGAATTATAATTTCTAGGCTGAGAACCACTGAACAAAGGGGATGCATCCATTAGAAATCATCCCTGCGACCGGACACTTTTATATCTGAAAAGATTTCGGGAGCACTTAATAAAATCCCAATTTAAGGCCACGATAATCGCGCTCGTTCCTCGAGGGGTTGTCGAGGGTGGCAGCCCCTCGCAACCTCGCTCCGATTGGCCCGGCGTTTAGGGGATGATTCCAGGCACGATACCGTCGCCGGTTGGCCGGATTTAATTAATCGATCGCACGCATTACCGGCCGACAAATGGTGGCTCGGCGGTTAGAACGCTCGCGTTTAATGTCGGCGATCGTTCGTCACGAAGAATTAAACAAGTTCCGCCCGCGGTGATGGATTCACTTTCCCGTTTTAACCCCTGGAATTTCGACGCAGGTAATTAGACTCGTCTCGATGGTCTCCGAATCGGTGGGTACGAAGCTTCGAGAGTCATTATAAAATAGAATCAAATGGAGGCAGCCTCGCGGAAGAATGGAATTCACTCTTACGATTGGAGCGAGCCTGTACATGCGTTATTATATCCGAAGAAACAATTATCGCACTATCATTCATTTATTTAGATGCAAGAATAAATGTAACGTCCGTGTAAAGATACAGAAACCTGGCACGTATCGTTCCTTTCTTCGTAAACCATCGTACGACCCATCGCGAGTCAATTTTGATTAACACGTTGACTCCCAGACAAATATTCTTTAAAGTTTCTACTAAAATAAGATATTATTTAAACTATTGGAGACTGCATAATCGAACATTTATCGACGTATTTATTCTTGTAATTTCATCAGAATTCATGAATTTGGTTTAAATTCATTTCCTTTGATGTTTGGACATTCGGAATTAATTTTGTTAGTTCTTCGGTGGAAAGCGCTGTCACCCACGTGTGGGTGACATGACGATCAACGTGTTAAACTGAACATTCGACCACTTTCACCCTCCCCAATCGCCCACCTTCCATTGCAAAAATTCCTTGAAGTTATAGTAACCTTCTCAACAATCTTCCATAAAGAAAATGTTTCCAACGATCGTCGAGGGTCGCCATTGCAGGGATCCTGCCCCAGCATCCATGGAGGATGGTCTCGAGGGTAAGGAGGGGGTGTCGAGCGCAAGGGTGGCAGGATGGTTTCATAAGTTATCGATTGAAACGAACCCGCGGTGGTGGGAAGAGTGTCAGTTTCCATGGCGACCGAACCTGCGCCCTGCAACTTGGACGTTTACCTTAATGCCCGGGAATTACGGGACGTGATTTTCACCACCACCCCCCGCCCCTCCGCTTTTCCCTCTCTCGCGTTCTCTCCCTTCCACCTTCGTCGAGGACGGTTTAGGCGATAATGTAATTTTATCTGCCACCCGCCTTCTAGCTCCTCGACGAACCTCCACGGATATCCTCCTGCCCTCCATCCCCGACGATCCACTTTCTTCCACTATCCCACCCCCTTGTTTCACCCCCTCCTCGATCAACGGTCGACAACGTTTTCTTCGGCAAACAACGTTAGTTCATTGGCCGCTGGCACGGAATTAATTGGATTCCCGGGAAATTAATTGCGGCAAAAGCCACACCCGACGCCCCCCTGGAAATTAGAGTCCCTAACGTCGCGGAATTTTCACCTTTAAACCGGGAGGATCGAAAAAATTAGACTACTCTACTCGCTGTGGCTGCGAATCCTCGACAGGCTGGCAATTAAAGGGTGGTATCGATTGGTGGAACGAGAAGGTGAGACTGTCTTCGTTTCTAATTGTCTTTTATCGAGGGGGTAAGTACCAGAGAGACGGCTACGTGTTATGTATATTAAAATAAAAAAAAAAAAAAGAACAAATCGAAGAGATAACACTGAAAGGGACTGCGTTTCGAAATGCCCCTGGAAAAAATTCGAGCCGAAGAACGCGAGGCGACGGATTGTAAAAAATAAACAGAGTAAATTCTATTTGAATTGAATCAATTCACGGTATAGATGAATTTTCGTTTCGATTTATCCGATTTTAATAAGCCCAGATTAATTTCTATTTAAATTTAATTAATCCGAGGACGCGTCGGGCGATCTTTTTTATTCCAGGGAGAATTTTAATTTCGCAACGATAGAGGATCCAGGACTGAATCGTCGCGAAAATTCCGATCAGGCGTCGGCCGTTGGATCGTTGCCACGGGCACGAACCACCCCTAACTACGCCGGTGGAGCGGCAAGCCACCCCCTCGGGGGCTGTGCCAACACAAGCCCGCATTAGCTAACTGCGCCCTGATTCGTCGTCGGATCGATCCGAAAAACGAGGAAACTTAACGCGAATTACGTCACGGGGCTGAGTTAATTCCGACGGAATGAAACGAAAGCAGCGTCGATTGCGGCGAAAAGTCAACTCATTTGAAGAAATGAAACGAGTGGAAAGAAAGCGTTCGCCCGACGGGCGACGATATTCATTATCGTCGATCGACTTATCTCTCCCTGCGGTAATTTTTAATTACGGTTACTCCCTGGATTCGTCGACAAAAATTGCACGCGAATTATCCTGTCCCGTAAAGCAATAAAGTATTTGTGATTCGTTTGCTAGAGGAAAGGAAATATTTCTTTCCGTCATTTCGAGAGGATACAATTAATGTTATGGTTAATAAGAATTTCAATAATTTTTTTTTTTTTGGAGACCTTTGAATAACTTTTGAGAATCGAGTAACCTTCTCCTTTTCGAAGTCGGTTAGTCGCACGCAGTGGTTGAAAATGAACAATATTAAGTAAACATAGTAACCCTTGCTGCCATTTTCTCGTCAAGTATCAATTCCTGCACCCACCACGACTCTTGAAAATGATATCGAACGTATATTTCTGACAAAAACGCTTTCGTCGACCCTTTGAGAATCTCGAGAAAATTGTGTACAAGTTACGTCTTCGGGTGAAGAGGTCGCCTGCGACGAGAAAAAACGTTAAATTACGACCATTTATATTCTCCGGAGGAATCCAGCCCCTAGCGATCCTTCTGCGAACTCGAAAAGGCGGGGTCTCGATCCTTCGAGAGGGAGAGTGATACCGTTACCATGGAGTTATGTAAATCGTCGGATTACTCGTCCCTGTAAATTGGAAATCGGCCAGGGTGGGGGGGTAGCGATGGCCTCGAGACGCCTCTCGACCAAACATCAACC
>NW_026535222.1:0-52669 GCF_026225885.1 Hylaeus anthracinus
TGCAAGTTCAACAATGTTGCGAATCGCTTCCCTCGGGACTACAACAAAGTTGCAAGTTCAACAATGTTGCGAATCGCTCCTCTCCGAACTGCAACAATGTTGCAATTTCGAGAGGAGCGTTTTCGACATTTGCAACATTGTTGGAATTTTGAGCTGCCATGTTTTGTCAGTACAGGTTGCCTAATTCAAGGGGCTTAGTTTTCTGTACGTTTCGTTCATGTGCTCCTGTGCGAAGAGGTGGCACGAGAAACATGACACTCAAAGAAGTAGCATAACTTTTAATTAAATATCGATACTTACCTCGATACTTACCTTGAGCGTATACTTACCTTGCGTGTATCAGGAGAACGTAATGAGCGAGTAGGTGTCATAATTTTTATTTTCTGCTCGATACTTACCTCTTGTATCAGGAGAACGTAATGTGCGAGTTGGTATCATAATTTTTATTTTTTGCTTGAAACTTACCTCTTGTACGAGGAGATCACGATGAACGAGGAGGTGGCACTAATCGAATTTGCCTTGAATTCTACTCACGTACGTACCTTTTGTATCAGAGTCACATGAACAAAGTACTTTTACCCTCCCCGACTATCGAAGAAATTTTGTCTAAATTAAATAATTGGTTTTATGTTTCTAATTAAATATTTATTACAAACAAACACTAAGCATGAAAAGATAAAAAACCGAAATAAAATAAAGAAGGACGAAGAAAGAAAATGATGGAGAAGGCGAAAGTAAAGAAGAAAACAGAACATCAAATTAGTTGTTGGACGAGCTTGCAACATATGTGTACATTGGGGAACAGGTGATACTGAGAACAGATTTAGGAATTTTTAAACGAGAACGCGAACGTTACATAAATTACATATTCGAGTTACGATATCTACACGATCCTTTGATCTAGACGTGCGTGGATCTAGAAAATGTCAGCATAAATAATATTCCCCGATTAGTAGTCGAAATCGTTCACGGTCAAAGGAATAACTCCGATCGTGAGACCAGCAAGTATTTATACGTGTCTCGTAGCGAGACAGCGACACACGGTAGCTCTGACACGCTCAATCTTTCATCCCGGTTTCAAAAAAGAAACTTCGATCGGTCGACGTGAATTTAGACCTACTAGCAACAGACTATCGAAGTTTCAAATGTTAGCGTGGACTAGTTAAGAAGAGGCGCATCCACTAGGCAGCGCATATTCTTGGATCAGCTCTCTCGGCCCAGTCACAGACCTGATCGCATTCTCTTGTTAATTTCACCGATTCGATTACGGCCACTTCACGAAACCTTCTTCGTCCGTTCATTTCCTATCATAGTTCATATCACGCAAAGCACCTTGAAACGTTGCTTAATTTCAGATCATCGCTTACGTACAGAAATGTATAGAAGTATATATACATATATATATTGGTATGCTAATTTGGAATTCCAAATTATTAAAATTAAAAATTCATAGTTGCAAAGTGATGATTTAAAATAAGAAATTCAGAGTTATTGTTTAATGCTTTTTCAGATAATCTTACTATCTACTCGTTTATTTTCTAGATAATCTTACTAATTGTGAACGTATTCTCGATGTTCGACAAATTCATTTCAGTCAGTACCTTAAATAAATGTAACTGAATTTACATTTACACACTTATTTATCACATTATACATTTACATTTACACATTTATTTAAAATTAATGCAAAGTATCGCGTTTCGTACGGACTTAAAAACCCCGAATATGTAATGTTATTAAGCCTAATCGTTAGATACGTTCGAAATCCTCGAAAAGCTTCAGTAATTAAACCAGCATTTACAATCCCGCGGTATTTTCACCTACTCTTCGTAATCAATGGATCTCGGTACCGGAGCGTTTATCTTAATGAAGTTCGATAAGGTGTCCAATTAATTTTCTTAGTAAAAGTCTCGAGGGGATCTCGGCAAGAGCTCTCGTTCACGTTGCGCGTTAACTTCCAAATTTGCTAGCCTGCTAATCTCCACCAGCGAGCCGATGACGCGACGTTCCGTACGGAATGCTGAAATTCCACGATTTTTATTCGTCTCGAATGCACAATCGGGAACTTGGGATATCGAACACGTCCGTCCAAGCGGAGTCTGAAAATAAGGTCAACGTCACCGATGAAGCCGCGTCGACTAAACCGGGACGTACGAAATAGAATACCTCCGAACTCTGTAGGATTTGAAACAGCTGACGTCGATCGTAAACGAACCAACACTCAAACTTCTCGGACCACTTGTAAAGGCTTTTTCCTAAAGGTGTTCTAGTATTTCATTTGTACATCACGTTATTGGCGATTATCAGTGGTTCTGTCGAATAAATCTTTTCCAAAAGTCAAGTATTAGGTTGTCCCGAAAGTTTCTTTCGTAATTTCCACTCAATTATTTTGCGCGGTAGTGTTTATATAAATAGACAATCTAATTTCTTGGATGTCGACGGTGTAACAGTAATGGAGCAAAATGAATCGTACGCAATTCAATAACGTAACATTGGACATAAAATATCGTGCATGTATTACTTATCAATAAAACGAAAGAAACTTTTCGGACAATCTGATATAATTTGACCGACTAACGCAATAAATGTTGTACACGCATCTCGTCTAATATTGATTTTTTAAATAACCCCTATCGTTCATCGATCCCAGCAGATATCGACAAAGGTTTGATTTCGCGATTCCGATCGTTTTTTCAAGGAATAGTTTAAAATATCCACGGGACACGCCGGTGTAGACGAAATCATTCAGTCTCTACCGTATCTCGCACACGGCCTACTTCGTCCAAGTGCTATGAACTTTGCAATAACCTGCGATAAACCAAGAGCAGTTCTCTAGCACGAGAGAGGTTTCCGTTTAGCGACAGTTTTCCGCGACTGGTCGCGAACGATTACTCCCGTGGAGAGCGCGAGGTGGACGTCACATAAATAATCGAAAGCGCAGTACTCACTGTAATCCGACGTGTCGTCGTTGGATCCGTTCACCGTGCCATCCGGCAGGATCTGTAGATGTCGATTCTTGATGTACATCTGTATTTTCCTGGAAGCGCCGGTGATGTGGGACAAATTGGCGGATCGTTCGGCCCTCACGCCGGCATCGCCCGTTAAATCAACCGGCGCGGCACTCACTGCACTGATAACTGTGCCAATCGCGAATACACTCAACACGCCGGTACTCGGTCTCGCACTGCAGTTGAACACGCTCGATTTACGGAGCCCGCACTGCCCGAACGCGACGAGGAACAGGAGAAAGGCTAACCGAATGTACGACGAACGGCTGTTTGGACACTCGCGTCTCTTCTTCCTCGTTCCCCGGGGACACCTCGTGGACCCGTCGTCACGAGGAAACTCGGTCTGGCGAACGCTCGGCGCGACCTTGGCGACGCACGACTCACGTCTCCAGGAATTCGTCGAGTCCACTTCCTTCCACGTTTCATCGACCAAGGACGGAAGCACGCTCCCTGGAACGAGCTTCTCGTAGGTTCGGTCGCTCGACTGACTAGAGAACAATGCCTTCCCTATTCGCACGCAATCCGCTGCGTGGACCTGCGGCCAGTTCTCGGCCGAGAAATCGCGTTTAGAGCAGCAGCCCCGTTCCCCGTCGTTCCCGCTCGGGAATCGATTCCTCGTGGGATCGAAAGCACGAAATCGCCAACGCTTTGTCACTGAATTCTCCGCGTGCTCGTCGACGACACCGCGGAGCCTGGACTCTGGCAGTTCCAGGCAAGAGTCATCGCGATCATCTCGGATGGCTTGCGACGCATCGGCAAGCCTAGGAACGTTTGGCTCGGTTCTTTGGAATCCTCTCGATCCTGCTCGTCTCGATGGCAAAACGGAGCAACGACGAGACTTCGTAGCTTCTTCGTCGAGCGATTCGTTGGAATCGATCCGCGGTAGTCGTCGCGCGATGGAGGCTCGAACGGCTCTATTATCGCGGCGCAAGGAAGACTCGGTGGAAGCTGAGGCTACGATCGGTATCGGGCAGTCGGCACGGTAATCACAGTGCAGCACCCTTGGCCCGCCCGTGTCGATCTCAGCGGGCATGACGGTCTCATCCACACTCCTTTCCGAGCCCTCCTTCTTATCTACGCGCCGCTTCCTCGCTTTTATCTCGATATCGCTGGCGCTCGTATCTTTGCTCGTTCTATCGTTTTCCACGTCGGCCTCCGTGTCCGGCGAACTTGTACACCCGTCGATGATCAGCTGGATCAGAGCCACCGGCGATTCGTTTGGTCGCGGTGGCAGTCGCAAGAGTGAAAAGGCGCGTCTACGATGGAAGAATACGATGACCACCTCATGGTTACTCCGGTTTCGCCGAACACAGGCTCGCTTGGAAGCTTCTCGCCGAACACCGAGGATGCGGCAACTGGTCCTCTGTTACCGTCCTTGTACCGCGTTTTCGGTACTCTCGCATTATCGCTGACCGCCGTGGCAGCGGTTCTTCCGCGGTAGGATGGAGCAATCAACGACACGGTCGAAGGAACCAGCTCGCGGTAGTCAGAACGGCTTGTTCGCGAAGATAGGAAACCACGGGATTGGTTTACGAGGTAGCATCGAGGCGACGTTCGATGTATCCTGAATGAAAACGACCGACCGAATCGTTTCTGACTTCCCGTGTCCGATATATCGCCGAGGGTACTCGTTACACTGCGAATGATCCTGGGTGAATCCGATCGGCGGTTAGGAGACGATCGACGAAACGCCTTCGACGAAGGGAATTAGCGACAAAGAAGACGAAAGGATCGTCGTTCGCTCGCCTTTAATCGGTCTTGTCGAAGCACGCAGGTTGATGCTACCGATTACCTTCGTCGACCTCGCTCTGTTCCTCTCTCTCTCGGTCCCTCTATCAATCGCAAGAACTTCTACCGACACGTTACTCGTACCGCCTTAACGGGTTTCTCTCACTCTTTCTTTCTCCCTCTCTTCCCAGTCACCGCCACCACCTCCTCTCTTTATCCCTGTCTCTGTCCCCGTATCACTGTTTCTCTTTTCACTGACTGCCCTCCCCACCCCCCTTCCCGGCCCGTGGGAGCGCGTATCCTTCCGGAGTCGCGGAGGGTCGTAATCACGCGCGGAGATTTCTTTCGCGAGAATAATTCGCGGGGTTCACTTGCCACCACTTCTCACCCACTGCTCGCGGACGTGTATCGCGTATCGCGAAACCTGGCTCGGACCACCGGCGCTTAGCTGACTGTGCTCCGACACGTTCCGTCACCGCGCGAAAACACCCTGGCGAGGTCGTACGATGCTCCCTCCGCGATGATAAACAACCAACTCGCGAGAAGACGGGTGACGGTGTGGCGAAACGAACGACCGACGAGCCTCCGCGCAACGCTCGATCGAAGGTGGTGGTGGATCGACGTTCGATCGTTGCCGATGGATCCCTCGTGGCGCGGGGGGGGGGGGGGGGGGGGCGGGGGGCGGGGGGGCCAGGATATACTCGAGGAAACGATCTTTCCAAGATCCAGACTATCCCGACGATAGTTTCCCGTATTTCGTGAACGGTCACCTGGCTCCGTTTTCGTTTTCTTCGCGTTCCGACGAAACGTGCGATCCAGTGTCGCGATCGTGGCGTCCGTCGTTATTATTACGAGGTCGGGGATAGTCCGGGCACTCCGGGGTTATCTGGTAGGTCGGATGGTGCCGGTGCGGCGTCCGAGAAACTACTGAACGAGTGCCGCGGTTCTCTTCTCCGGCTCGGTTCGGGCACGCTCCTCGGTTCGCTCTCGTAGAGAGACCGAACACCAGACCGACACACCATCACACGGCCCGGCAGCAGCCGAGAGTGAAACCAATACCAACGCGCGTGGATCGACTCGACTCGCTACTCACACGGGCCCGCAGCATCCATCCCATCCCGTCGTAGTTGTAGTAGTAGCCGTCGTCCCGTTTCGTCCCGTTTCGTCTCGTCTCGTCCCGTTCCGCTTCATACCATGTCGTCCCGGTTCCGTCCCATCCCAGAGCGACGCAGCACGCGACAGATCTGGATGCTCGCTCGCTCTCGTCCACTACCGCGCCTCCACGACCACCACGCGCCTCTTCTTCTCCCTCTCTTCTTTCGCCTTACTTCCCCTCCTCCTTTCCACCTTCGTGTATCTCCCTTTCTCCTACCCTTTCTCTCTCTCTCTCTCTCTCTCTTCTCTCGAGCTCTCTCCTTATTTCTCTTTCTCTGTCTCCACCTGGTCTACCTATGCTACTCCGAACCGCGACTTCGTTACCTTTCTATCTTTCCCTGCTAACCACCGTTTCTCTCTTCCCTCCTTCTTTTCCTCGTTACGCCTCTTTTGCGTCGGTTTTCTTCCCTTCCCGTGCTCTTTCCTCTTCCTCGCGAATCTCCTCGACGCTTCGCGTCAGTACGCTTCACGTTCCCGTTCACTGGTGCTCCGATCCGATTTCTCTCGCGTTTTCTTCGATCCACGTTTTACCTACCGACCTATTTCGACAGTGTGCGCGATTTTTCGGAAAATTCTCACAACTTTCGACGAAACTCGTTACGCGGTGATCCGAGCTTTACGTCGAAGTGCGTGCACCGTGGCTACGTCGGGAGCTCTGTTTTCTCGCGTCGAGTACGATGGTTGACAAGCAAAGACGCAATTAACAGCCCCCGGTAGGTAGGCAATGGAGATTAAACAGCCTACGGATAAGCACCTGGTGCGAAAAGGATGGATTCCAAAGATTCGACACTGAGCTGCTGTTTCTTCTTTGTTCTCTCGTACTTCTCGTGCCGCGAAATGTTTCATCTGGTTCTTTGCGACCTTTGCTTATCTTTCTTCCCCCTTTCCTCTATCCTTATTATCTCTCCAATTCGATTTTCCTCGCGTTTCCTTCAATTACTGCTTCATCAATTGCTCTATTTAAGAAGTGTGCGCAATTTTTCATCGAATTTTGCAACCTTTAAATGAAACCTAAAACGATTTTATTGGTTCGTATCCTGTTTCTCTCGTTCAGCCTGGTCTACGTTTGATTGGTTTACCTTTCTATCTTTATTTGGACCGCACAGGTTCGCTTTTTCTCCGTGACGGATACTTTGCTTCGCCTGTGTTCCCTCTCGCGTTCTTTTCTCTTCTTCTAGATCTTCCTTGCTTCGCAATACATCTGTACGGTTTCTATTTTGTCGGCCTTTAGATCCAATTTCTTTCGCATTTCGACAACTTATCGTCCAGCTAGCGTTTCTCTATCGTCCTCCTCGTACTCCACGGTGTTTCGGCTGTTTCCTGTACACTTTCGCTTATCTCCCTTTGTCCTAACCCTTTTCTTTCTCTTCTTTCCCACTCCCTCCTTATTCCTCTTTCCCTGCCTCCGCCTGGTCCGCCTATGCTGCTCCTCGCCACTGCTTCGTTACCTCCGTCTTCATCTTCTGACTGTAGCACCACCGAGAACACGAAAAAATTTGTCTGGTCATTTTATATGTAAATTCATCGTCATTCCAATTATTTCTAATTAAAACTATACAGATTACAATTAGTCCCACTACTATTCCTATAACGACATTCTTATGCAATAAACAAGGATGTAACACTGCAGTTTGTAATGATAGAGGTACTAAATCCTATACATATCCTGATACATATCACTGAAAAAAATCTAATACTAAACCTATTTTCTCCCTTAACACGTTGATCGCCACGTTACCCATATACATAGGTAACAATGCTTATCACTGAAAAACTACGAAAATTAATTCTGAAAGTTTTAAGTGTCACAGAAAATGAATTTAAATAAAATACTTGACATTTGACGAAGTTACAAAATACCACAATAAATGTTTCATTACGCAGTTTCCAATAGTCTGTAAACAAAGTTTAATCGCAGTAGACATTTTTAAGAGTATTAATCTGACAGTGAACGTGTTAACCCTTAGCACTCGAGAGTGGCTCGAGAGTGGCTCGAGAGTGACTCTCGGTGGTCGCTAGGTTCGACGCAGTCAATCAACCAACAATAACGTTTGCTTAGGTTTCATCTCTTTGGAACTCGAAGTGTCAATAAAATGATTGTATCGGAAGAATTTCAAGTGAACCGAAGCAGGTGTCTCTTCTCTAGCCCTCCAACGTGCTTGACAGACTCTCTTTGCCCGCTTGCTAACGAACTCAGCATCGCAGGATAATTATTCCTCCACGTGTCCCTGCGCTGCTAGGTCGATGCCGAAAGATAAAGGCGTCGGCCAGGCTAGAGAAAGAAGAAGACCGTTAACAAGGCCACGAAGGACGAGCGTGAACACCTGCAAACCTGGTAAGATAGATCGCTTTGGAAATCGCCTGTTGCACGCGCGTCCGTGTCACGATTACTTTTACTTCGTCTTCTCCGTCCTTTTCTTCCCTCTTCTTCGTCCTTTCGATCCAGGTTCGATATTCTCAGCGTTGGCCCCGTTCCGGCTTATTTGCTCAGTACACTTTGTATCTTATCGAGTCCTCTCCCTTTCTGGCGTTTTCTTCCGTGTTCTGTAGCCCCCCCACCGTCCCCTACTGTCCGTTTCTTTACTCTTGGTGGCTATTCTTCCTGTCCTACCGCCTCTGTTTCGCTAACGGGACGTCTCGTAGTGTTTGTTTCACGCCACCGTGCAATGCACGAGACCGCGATCAGCCGCGACGCGCATGAGTTGTCGTTTTCTACGGCTACTTCGCTTCGTTTCCTTTTCAATCTTCCTTAGACGCGAGCGAAAGCTTGATCGAGGTCAGCCGAGCGTACCAGTAAATGGTAAACAAGGTCGTCCCTTAAATTCACGACCGGGGGAAATGTTTCCGTTTGTGGAGTCTTTCCGGGCTACTGATCGACGAGAAAAATCCATTGTCGAATGGTAAATACCGAATGAAATGCGATGCCATCTCTGGTTCAAGGACTTCTTCTTCTTCTTTTTCTTCTTCTTCTTTTTTTTTTTTCGTCTGTCTGTTTAATTCGTGTTGGATATTTCGCGATGAAAGCGGCGAAATTTCTACGAAACGTGCTTTGTAGCCTCGTACGCTCTTGCCGCAAAGAAGTATGGTTGCAACGACAGTGATTTTTCGAGGAGCAACCCATAGGGAATTTACAGTCGATTTTAAATTTAGATTAAAATTATTAGGTTGTCCCGAAAGTTTCTTTCGCGAGTTGCACTCAATTATTTCATGTAGTCGTGTTGAAATATTAGGTTGTCTAGAAAGTTCGTGGCAATTTTTAAGAAAACTTCAAAGGCACATTTTAATTATAATATACATTTATTTATATGTATATTTATTGAATTACATGGGTACCATTTTGTTCCACAACCTTTCCACCTTTTAAGAAATGTACATATATATATGTTATTTGTTTTCAGCCATTTCGACATATTCAGACCGGCATCACCTATCAAAAATCGATAGTCTAATTTCATAGATATTCATGTTGTAACGGTAACGAAAACGTAATGTAACATAAAACGTAAAATATCGTGCATGTATCACTTATTAATAAAGCGAAAGAAACTTTTCGGACAACCTAATACTTCGTCTATTTCGGTAATTGAACATATACCATGTTTATCGTTTATAATTATAATATTATTGTACCATTTATCACATTTAAATTAAATGTACGAATTAAATATATTTAAAATTCGTGGCAACGAAGTAAATATTAAGAATCGAAGAAATAAACTGTATTTGGCACAGATGCATATTTATCGAATGTCTGGATTGTATGATAAATGGTAGCACTTAAATTATTAAACGTTTTTGTAGCCGATAAGCAATGGACAAAATCGAAAAATTTAATAACAAGAACCGGTTACGTTCGGAGTCAGGTAGCACGTTATTCTTGCGTGCGCACATACTTCGAACATAACTCGCGACGACTTGTTGCATCACATAGATAGCAACATTGTTATCATTTCTGCCTAGACATGTTTACGGAAAATGTACGTAGATAACGTTCTTTATCTATACAGGGTGGCATCTAGTTGTTCGTCAACATATCAGAAAGTTGATCCACATTTTTCTATACTTTTCGAACTTTGTTTCAGCTGTGACGAATTTAGAAAGATAGTTGAATAGTCTACGTTCCGCTCGTGGAAATTCAAGATCGAGTAGAATTATTAGATTATATTGTAAATATAATGAATTCCGCTCTCGACATTTTCTTGGATTCTAATAATTGGAAATTATTTTTATTTTTATCATAAGAAATCGTCTTCCGCTGCAAACGGGAATAGCGTGTTTCATTAATTTACATGCAACTCCTCCGAAGGAACGCCAAGAACTGATGATACTGCATCGTAGCAGGCTGTTTCTTGTTTTAATTAAAGTTACGTTTGCAACTAGAGAGACCGGTGCTGGTTGAGAAGAAGAAATTAATACGTACTCCGTGTACGTGCGGGGACGAAGGGGTTAACAAGGGACTGCCCCGCGGATCGTAAGAAGAGGAACGGAAAGGATCGCGCATCGGTTATGCATTTTGAGCTCCGAAAATAGCGGGTTTTTCGGGGAAAACTATCTCGTTCGGTAGAACAACGTACAAGCGGTTTCCACGACGTGTACCAAGATAAAGGGCAGATATCGTTCATCGTGGATCTGAGCCGCAGCATTCCCGATACCTAAGCATTCGACTTTTACGAGGCGCGTAAAATTTCTACGGTTGTCGAACATCTCGTAGGACTTCGTCGCTAGGAGATAGCCCCGGATAAGTAGTTCCAGTTTCGTGACTTTTCGTCCGGGAAAAAAAAAAAAAAAAGAGAAGACGGTGGAAATATTTTTCCATGCGATTGCCACTGTCGTTGACGACCGACCGTGCATAGTTAGCGTTAACTCTCTCCCTGCCGATTGCCGCGATCCGAGACACTTAAAGCGCACTTAACCGCGCGCCTCGTAAATACGAAAGGATACGAGCCTGGCTCGCGACAGCCTGGAAAAATGACGAAATGGAGCGGTGCATACTGATGGACATGAGACCGGAGATACCCGTCCGTTCGAAGATTAGAAGGCGCCACGAGAATTTACATTCTTCCGTCGACGTTGGGGGATATTGTTGTCCCTCGATCCGAGGATTGCACCAGTACATCGATTCTTGGCGCACTGAATATTCATGCAATAATCGAGGTGACCAATCCAATTAGAAACCCCCATTTACGTAATACGCGTATACCTCTTGAATCTATGGCCGCAGCTTCCACCCTTGTTTCCCCCTTGGACGTCACTTGTTGCTAAATTCCGTTCTATTAATAGCACGCAAAGAGAATTAGTATGCGCCGCCTCCGGCAAAGGATCGAATCATACGCGTCGACGCACCACTGACGCCTCGTACACACCTGTAGTATCTAAAGATAACCCATGATTTGGAAACTGCGTCGCCTATTGGTAGACACGCCATTTTGTCTCGCGGACGCATAACCGAATAATATACAATTACCAAATCAGGTGCGCAGAGATGGTACTAAAGGGCGGGTCGCTCGGCTCTTTTTAATATGGTCGCTGTGGTGACAACGCATGTTCATTCTCCTGATGGCGATACTAAAGAGTTTCTTAACCAGTCAGCTGTGATCGACGGCTATACTCGTCGTGGAGAAGTGAGGTAGTATTTTGTGTCATGACGTGTATACTCGTCGTGGAGAAGTGAGGTAGTATTTTGTGTCATGACGTGTATACTCGTGTGTTTCACGTATTAATTTGAGTAGCAAAAGTAGAAGTGGCATGAATTTTCGATCCAATATTACTCTGTGCACGACAAATTTCTTCACGTTGCAACCCAGCACAATATTATGTCATTGATTAGAAGATAGGCTTCGATCGACAACGTTGAGATATTAGTATCTACAAGAAATAAATTATTTACGTCGAGTTCAGCTCGTGCGAGGAATTACTTGTGTGGCAATGCTTCACGTTAATGCTCAAGATCCAAACTGGTTGTTCGAGTGTCGAGAAGTGCAACATGTTCTGCCAAGGTTAATTTGTCATTTGCCAATTTAATAGCAGAATTGCGATTTCCCGGTTCGAAGGTAAAAAATGCAACTGGTAGTTTCAGTAACGATTGAACTTCACCTGACGCTAATGAACTAAAATAACCCAATTGAGTCGATCGTTAAAATATTGCTGAACAATCTTAGGAATTAATGTTTTCCTAAAGTTTCTTGTTTGTAATGGGTTTTACAAAAAGGGCCTCAGGATTATCTAATAATTCATACTGTTTATGTTTTTATTAAAAAATGCAATGTTAGAGGCTCTTTTGGAAAACCATTCACGAGTATGTTTCCTTTCCGTTGTGAACACGTGTATTCCACATTTCTTCCTGGGAATCTATTATATTCTACGAAACTTATACCTACGTCAATAATTACAATGGTTAATTTAGTTTGTCTGTAGATAGAAGCAACCACCCCAAAATAGTTATTGTATATAAAATATTAAACGTATAATATTGTGTATAAATTAAAAGTCGAGATTTACATTAATCTTCTTAGAATTTAATTGCCTACTTCTCTCAATATTACATGTTCCATTAGTTTCTGTTCTAAATTACTATTCAATGTTGTATTCAATTACTCTCTATCCCCATAATAATAATAAAAAATTGCGTCTACCGCTTTCAAAGTAACTTCCCGCACCAGTTACAAAATAACAACAAAGTCTCGAATGGAAAGTATAGATAGAGATATTAAATTTTCTCACAGCTTGTTCGGATTTGAATCGTTCGATATTACGAACGATTAGCCACGAACAATTTGTAATGTCGCCACCACTTCCACGGCGCCGCTCTCTACAAACCAGACCTATAAATATAAATCGATGCGAAATTCAACAAGTGGGCGTAAATATATGTTGGTCTAGCTTCCGAGATACGTGGAGCGACACGGCTAAACCCGTATTAGCGACACTGTTTAATCAATGAATAATACGCGAGCATTGGCGCGAGAGAAATAATTCAGGTGCTCTACCATTAGGAGATCGCGTAATTATTACTTCGAAATCGATAATAGCACGTTCATTCATAAATTAGAAACGAATTCTCCCCGCCCATTCATAGTACCTCGAAACCCACGCGTGCGAAACTTGCGAATCTTGTTCCAATAATTCGGAATAAAAACTTGTTAATTTATATATACAAGATTTACGAGAAATCGAAGCAGGGTTGCATGGTTACATATTATGCTGGTCGTGCGGACGAATTGTCTAATCAATGATTCTATTTCAAAGAATTGTGATCGTTTAAGTGAAATTTGATCGATGGTCTTACCGATAGATGCGTACTCGTAATAATATTCGACTATTAGAATGTCCCAAAGGCTTCTTCCATTTCCTTAACACGTTGAACGCCACGTCACCCATATATGGGCGACAAAGATGTTCCCTAAGGAACATCAGCAGTTCATTTTAAGAGCTAATGTATCAACGAAAATAAGTCTGAATCGAATTCGTAGATTTTAACGCGAATACAAAAATAAATAACACGACAAATGTCAGATGTTTTAGTTTACAACTGTCTCGAGACACAATTTTAACCCTGTAGGCATTCCCTTGGGAATCAGTCCGGCAGTCAACGTGTTAAATAGTAATACGTGAACAATATTTTATGTACAATGTTACATTATCGAATCGCGTACAATTCATTTTGCTCCATTACAGTTACGACATTAACATCTAAGAAATTAGGTTGTCCCCTAAAAAGTGACTTGCATTCAGTTATTTTGCGTGGCAGTGTTTATAGAATCAGACAACCTAATATATAGTTTAATTTCTGCTACCGATTTGATCAAAGTCGTCCAGCTGACACCGCGATATTCGCGACGGCTGATATAAATAAAACGGAGCGACGGTCCGCACTGATCAGAGGGTGGCAAAAGAAATAGACGACGGCAATAAAATAATTAGGAGGACGGGAAGGGAATCGGCTGCTGATCCTCGATCATCGGTGATCTGAGCGGTGATCGGTCAAGCGGGACGATCTTATCTTTAACACTGGCTTTAACTGTATCGAACCGGACGGCGTTCCACGACTTTTTTTGCGCATAATTGCTTTCATTCACGCTGAAGGGACCTCCCCTTCATCAGAAGCTTCATTTTATGTCAAACGACGACGGAGCAATTACGTTGACTGTTCGTTTTTAGAGCGCGCTAAGGCTGACATAAAGTCGATCATTGAAAGCTTGCACCTAAAAGCTTAATTCCGCGGTTCTTGCGTCTTCGCTAGACTTTTTTACCGTCCTTCCTGTTGGCGATACATAGTAAAAGTTATAATTCAGATCTGGGCAGTTATATTTTTAGCTTCGTAATGCGATGGTTTTTATACCGAGTGTCTGGAAAGAATGTATACAAACTTTACGAGTCTATGATTCTATAATCTTCGTAAAATTATAAATTAAATGCAAGATTATAAAATGTTACGTATAATACAAAGACGTTTTACATTGGCGAGTGTAAGTAGGGAAAAAGATACGATTAAAATAATAAGCGATCAACGAGTAAAAAGTAGTGTTTTTTTTTTTTTTTTAGGTTTCTGTAATGATTGATTTTGTATATTTTGTAAAAATACGATATGAATGTAATAAATGTAAAAAAGAAATGTAATAAAAATTTAAATATCGATGTATAAAGTATGAAGAAAAAAAACCGCCCAACGTGGGGCTCGAACCCACGACCCTGAGATTAAGAGTCTCATGCTCTGCCGACTGAGCTAGCCGGGCTTATACTACTTCGTTCAAAGTTGAACATTTTTCGTTTACGATCTCTCTTAATATAATATTAAATGTAAATGTAACATTATAAAAAGAAAAAAGATATAATTACTTGTATTACTATTATCGTCAACTTATACCACATTATTTTTCTAGCGTGGTATACTTATATCCGCTGATGGTCAATTGCCAATATTTGGACTTTAATCCAGTTCGGAAAAACGTCCCGTCGACGTCTCCATTAAGGACACGCTTCTGCACTTTGCGTGGGACCCTTTTTTTTTTACGCGAATTTCACAATTCGAACGACCTGTACGTGTATAATTTACAACGCGTTTCAGGTTCCGAGGATTAAGTGGTCAACAAGGATTTCGAGCGGAAGAGGGATCGATAAAGCGTCGTTAGAGGCTGTCGAGTGCTTACTTAAGGCGGATACGTACTGTTATCTGTTTGGTTAGCCTACGTAAAATTGCCGGTTACCGATCCTTCGTTCGAGGATCAGTTTGCCATGGTTACTTTACAACAGGTCAGATTTCCCTCTGCAGTTTTAGTGCTTACAGTTCTGTGGCAATTTCAGCTGAACTCAGCTCAATTTCACTGAATGCCAGCCGTCGGAAGCCAGAGACCCGATGATAGTCCCTTCGGACAGCCGTAAGACTCTGAGCTCGTAATTTACAGGTGGTGTGGCAATGAAAATTTATTTCAGGCTGTCTACAACGGTTATACTGGATGTCTCAAATGTACGCTTCGCTACTCTAAGCCAGGTAGCATGTTTTATGAGAAATTTTACTCCGGTATCACAGGGAGGGAATTGCCATTCAAGAGACACTCAGCACTCGACGTGGGTCGGTCAACGTTATTTACAGCAGACAGTGCGAAACAGCACGCACATTATTCTATTTACAGTAGATAAATTCAATCCAAGTGGCGTAACAATCAGTAATGATTCGTGGATAGAAAAATGATTGTTTCGTCTGAAAGGATTACTTTACTGATCCACAGAGCGTCTCTATTCCGAAGTGCTAGAGATTATTCTGTTGGGGATTATAAGGGATTGTAAAGAGATTTTTTCTCATCGTTAGGATACATGGGTCTTCTACCTTTTCTCTTCGATTGTTTTCACGAGATGTCATAAACGCTTTCGCAGTTCCAAATAGCTCTCGACGTTTCCAAGAAAATTTATTTAAGTAATATTGTTTAATTGAAAATTGATTTCCAAAAGCGATTTATTATTTCCAATCAATGTACGTTTTACAACCAGGCTTTTTTCATTTTAACATTGCTATTACTATAATATTTTAATTTTAATGTTTCTTCTTGAACTTTCACATTTATTAAATTGGAGGAATTCATTGAGTTCTACGGGGTATAATGAGCCCATAGATTTTCGGCTGGCGATGTTATAATCATCTCATGGGCAGCGACGTTTGAACAAGGGCGTGACCAGGATGCGCTGGTAAAAGAATGACCTACGAAAGCACAGACAGTCCAATGGCGTGGCATTTGTTGCGTTTAATCGTGGACGCTTTATCACTTTTGAATATTCATTCGTTTATTTAAAGTCCGTAACTTATTATACAAAGTTATTGCGCTACTGCTTGGTTATTACTAGCTTATTTCCATTCTTCTTATCATCGTCTTACATGACTCTTGCAACGTTTTATTAGGTTGCCCGAAAAGTTTCTTTCGCTTTATTAATAAGTAACACATGCACGATATTTTATGTTTTATGTTACATTACCGAATTGTCCACGATTCATTTTGCTCCATTACTGTTACAACATGAACATATATGAAATTAGATTGTCTATTTATAGAAACACGACCACGTAGAATAATTGAGTGCAACTCGCGAAAGAAACTTTCGGGACAACCTAACGATACCGTTCGCAGTATCTCTTACTTCTCATCTATTGGCTTACTTAAGGCGGGGTACCCTTCTAGCTCGGGTACCTCGGGGTTGCTAAGTCCGTACTGTAGCTTAAAAAACATCGCTACAGCCCCTGAGGGCAATATCATTTTTGAATAGCATTATATTTCAGGCTCCTTACTAATAGGCAATAAAAAATCTGAAATACATACAGACAAACACTCTAATAATATTCCTGTGCAAAGTTAGGATTACTCCCTTGAAACTTGCAATTAACAAGGTTTCTCTTCAATCAGTTAAAGGTTACACTATTTAATGTTAACTATGTTAACTATGCAATGTCTATTGCCACGAATTCGAAGCTATCTAGATTTGAGAATAAGGTCACCTTTACCTCAACGATGAGGTTTATTGACACTTTGAGCTCCAAAGACATTAAACCTAAAGAAACGTTAGGTATTGTAGATTTTCTGCGTGGAACCTAACGATGATTGAAACTCACCTCTCGACTGCAAAGAGTTCAATGCCTAATCTAACGCGTGACTTCCACCCCCTGGTTCCTCGCGACAGCATTCCCCGCCATGTTTCTATTTAAACCTCAAAGGTCCCCCGAAAATTTGCATTTGCATTTAAATGACTCCCGATCGGTATTATAATCACAGCTCTAAACATCCTATCGAATATTCGGCGTTCGTCTACCTCGAAACGTCTCAATCAACCCATAGCCAAGCGGCGAGAACGAGGGTGCGTATCGCGGCCGATCGATTGTCAAAAATCGAAGGGATCCGTCGAAGGTTCCGGCGCCATTGGGACCCTCGGATTTTATAGTTTAATAATAGAGCGGCGCGGGCGAGTGTTTGCTTATCGGAACCCTGATTTTCGGCCGAAGACACGACGCCCGACGTCGTGCGGCTTATGAGAGACGACCGGGAGAATGAGAATAAAGGTAAGGGGCGCAAAAGAGACGGACAAAAAAAAAAATGACTGGGTAAAAAATAAAGGGTATAAAATAAGAAGGCACGGAAGGAGAGAAGAGCGGCATTGATCACGTGTAAAGAGGGTTTGGGTGACTTGTGCGAAGCTGCTTAGCCCTGCTATGCCTCCCACCTGCGGCTGCTTCTCCCTCGTCCACCACCCAGACACGAATAATCGAAGCATAATTTCAGCCCGTGGGCTGCTCCTCGCGTATTTCGGACGTTCCCATTTTATATGGCTACGTACGACCCACTTTGCTATACGGGGTGTATCCCATCAGATTGACGGGTTCACCCTGCGCACAAGTTGCAATTAGCAAGCTTTTCAGTCTAGACCATTCGATGCTACTTTTTAATTATATAAGTGGTAACGGTAATATCCTCTAAAAACTATAGATCAGTAGAGATTTAGTTAGAAGTTGCTATAATAAGTAAACAGGAATTATACGATCTTCGTGTTTGGAGCTGGAATAAAATTTCACAGAAAATTCTTTGAGAAATTCTAACGAACCTAATTCTACGAGAAAAGTCTTTCAGCGCTCCGTGATTACAGTTGTTTGCCTTCTTTCTTTTCCTGTTTATTAGATGAGCGATATCGGGCTATATGAAAAAGTATAATTATCAGGATTTCTATTTTATGCGTTTACATTACTATCATTTCCTTACCGTGGATTCGATCGAAATCGAAGGATTAACTTACGAACTTTTCTTTGCTGTACAGGATGTCACTCGTAAAGGTGATAGGATTAAGCTAAGCAAAAGTTGCAATCGCAGAGTTTTTTTTTATATCTACCACATGGGCAGATTTTCTCTATGCTGTTCAGAATGTCGTCGGATTAGCAAGATTAAAATCTACAGATGTAGTAAAATTTCGTCTATCGTCTTTTATTGCTCGCGCTAAGCCATTAACACATTATTGGCTGCCTGACTGAAACTTGTGAACAATTTCTATGAGGTTAAAATTTTGTCTTGAGACTGGTGAAGATTAGATAACTTACCATTTGTCGTAATATTTACTTTTTTAACATTTTCAAATTCCTCATAAAAAATTCCTCGTTCTACAATTCTGAACCATGGTTGAAAACGTTACAATCCAAGGTAGCGATTTGTATCTTTTATTTGAATATTTAGAAGCTACGTAAACTACGTAAATGTGGTATTTGATGTAACACACCGACGACACATCTTCCGAGTCAACCACGTGAAACATGGAGACTCGTTTGGGGCACACCCTGTATACAGGCTCGTAATAGTAGCTATGCATCGGGACCGTATAGGCACAACGAGGTGGAGCGTAATTTAATGTGCTCCGTGGGCGATTTTTATTTTCTATTCCTCTCGTAATAAACGATTATCGTAATAACCGCCATTACGTTAAAGGTTCTTATCGGGACGATGTCGAACTTCGGGCAGAGGTAAGCAAATTAATACACTTGCAGAAAAAAATACAGTTCGGTCTGCGGCTATTTCATTATGAAAATTCGCAAAAGCTGGAACCACCGTGTTCGTTTTAAGCGAAGACCGCGGACACCGGTAAATGGTACCCCGGTATACGAGGTGACAATTTGCATATTTAATCATCGATCAATCCGTGCGATGAAAGCGTAAAAACTAATGGTAGCCTCGCGATGATCCTTGCCCCCGAAAAAAAAAGAAAATGCCACCCTAAAGTATGTGTATATATTTCAATCAGTTCTGTAATCGTATCGAAGGGCACCGTCGAAACCGAGAAAATTATCCGTGGAACTCGCTTTCATGCTTCGACAAGCCTACTCGAACGTGGATTGTTTGTGAATGTTGCATAATTGGGGCGATTTACCGTGTAATTTACTCTTCCCTTAGATTTCTCTTTCACGCGAGTAAGGCTGATTTCCAGGATGAAGCTATTAATAGTCACGATATAGCTATCGTGCCGTAATTATACGGTCATTATGACCCGAAAAGTTTATGCCACGCTCAACCTTCTGCGATACCGATCCCGGATTCTAGGACTCGAATACCACGGTCTCCTAGGCACAAATTCTTCGAATATCGAATTCTTTTTCTAATATCGAATCCGTGTATGGCCCTTTTCTCCTCCACTCTGACAGACGGAACAGTTAGATCTTTCTAGAAGTATGCGGACGCTAGGAGTCACGAAGGTGCTGCTTCGCTGTGATTTTCTATTAGACAGAAAACTTAACGAACAATCACGACGTTAGGTTCGACGAATACTTGTGGAACTAATCCTAGTTTTTGTTCGCAACCGCGGTTGGTCGATACATAAATATACATTCCTGACGATCAAATATTCACCACCGCGATTCTTAAGAGCCATAACGCTCCGATCTAATCCGAACGTTGGCGCGATTCACGTGTCGTTAACAATGCTGATGGAACAACGAGCACTTCCTGTTTGCATTGTTTTCCATTTATGAGGGCCGTGAAAATATTGTGGTCTCTCGATCCGACACGCCGTAAAGGTGTTTCATTGTCCGTCCTACGTATTTTACGACGCATCGGTGTTTACACGATCATCCGTGGACAACGTTATTGAATAGAGGCGAGGCGTTGTAAAGAGGACAGGTTGTCGCGCGCCGGTTCCCTTTGGGAAAACGTTTTTATAGAGGGTGGCCCCGTTGTCCACAAAAGGGTTCCTGTCCCCGGGAACCTCGGGACCCCACCACGACAGGGAAACGCCACACAGGTCGAGCCCCGAAATCAGATATTGTTCAGCCCTCGACTTCCTTTATGGCGTATGATGGATGAAACTAATCGCTCAAGCAGGTGACTATATACACCCTGCAGTTGCACTGAACTTGCCATGACCACGGGTGGCGCGGTTTCCCGAAAGCTTTGTGGACATTCTTGGCTTAGACCTCTACGACGGTTCACCACAGAACATACGAATATCTTACGAATCGGGTTGCTGGGTCGAGGGAAGGTCCGTACGCTTGGGAGAAACGTACTATTGAAGAATTTCAAGAAAATTTCAAGCAGAAACCACATCAGGAGTTACGAATCGGGTTGCTGGATCGAGGGAAGGTCCGTACGGTTAGGAAAAACGAACTATTGTAAGATCGAATTGCGCGCCAGTCGCGGAGATGGTGCGCGTAATTAGGTGTCCATGGGTGTATGTTTGAAGAGCGCGAGTCAGGAAGCGTGATAGATGGAATGTTTGTAAACGAGTGTATGATTGGCAAGGATGGAGACAGAGTGCGAGAAAGAGAGAATACAAGAAACGGTGAGCGAATGCGAGGACGAATGTTAGAATGTAAGGAGAAACGAACGAAAGTAGGTGTGAAATAAAGAGCAGCAGTAAAATCGTAACGGGGTTTAAAATTAGTCCCTGGATATTTCCTACGCTATCGAAGAAATTTAAAAAGAATTAAAAGCAGAGACCACGTTAGGAGTCGCTGTTAAATGCTTGTAAAATAATCAAATTTCCTTTTTCTATTCCGATTGTCTTTTTCTACTTTCTCTTCGTTGCGAAGTTTGCTACTTCTCGTGTCAGCTTCTTGACCTGGAATTAAACGGGGAAAAAAACGTATCCGAACTCGATGTTCCGGATAAGACGGAACGAGATAAGCTTCCACGAATACTGGAATTCCCCGTATCGGAGAATCTAGGGAAACGACGCGCGGAACACCTCTAATGCGGTTCAATTTGGAATTCCGGGTATAGGTATAGAGTTACGGATGGGAAAAGATGGTGGCACCCAAAAGGGCCGACTGGCGCGATCCGAGCGAAAGAACAATCCCCTCGCCAACCCTTTTCTCGTGATTAATGTATGCAAAGATAGCGCGTTCGGGTACATGCTCATTCCCCTGATTGGCTAGAACGAAACGAGACGAGCGAAAGCAATTTCTCTGACGAGTTAATTTAACAACGCCACCACTGACGGACAGTTGTTCGAGTAAAAGATTACTATGTCGAAAAATAACACGAAAACGGATACCTGCATATACGTAAAAATATTCAAAGCAATTGAATTGATAGTTTCGAACGAATACTTTTAAGAATAAAAATTCACTAGACTATAAAGAGCAATAAAAGTAGCAATAAAATTGTAAATAAAAAATGCATTAAATTCTGTAGCAATACGAGTAAAAAAATCATTACAATTGCGGTAAAATTTGTACGATAAAAAATTCATTACATACGTAGAAATAAGTTTGCAAACGAGAATTCGTTAGTGTCATCGCCCAACATTCGCGATACAACGCACCGAGGTTTAAGCATAACCGACGATTAGCAATCGCTGCCCCGATCTAAAGCCTGCGTTGATACACCGAAAAAATCTCGCGACTTGTTTCGCACACGGTGGACGTTGAACACGAGATGAAAAATAGAAATCGAGGATCAAGCAGCGTGTGAAACGTTTCCATGGGAGCTTAAGTTTCAAATTCCAGGATAGCCACGGGTTCGGGCTAAGTCTCTGTCCATAGTGGACAGAGAAATACCGCGCGGGGGAGGGGAGGACAATTCCCGTGGCAACCCTTTCAGCATGATTAATGTACGCGAAGATAGCGAGTTCGAGGCCAAGCCCATCCCCGTGAGGGCGTATTACTTCAACGAAAACGAAAGAGACGGTAACGGTGGAAGAGAGGAAGAAAATGAAATGCTCACATCCGAACCCTCTTTCATTATAAATGCCCCTGTGTGTTTATTGTCGGGGCCAGCTCTCTAGGTGTGCCCCGAAACCCGTAAACTCTTTCGGGGTTTTTTGGGGGCTGGGCCCTGGAAACCGTAGGACGCCTTTCTTACAAGATCTTAGAGAAGAGTCCGATTTTTCGACATCGGGGCTATAGATGCTGCTCGAAGATAGGACACGTGCACGCCGATTTCTCGGATCGACGATCGTAAGTCTGCACGTACCTGTCGCGGCTCGTGTCTAATGAAGCCACGGAATTCTCCGACCTTTTTACGAGCCAGCTTGGACATCCGAGAATGACAAACCGCGTTACAGAAGGATAGACCGGAGTGATCAACGTTCAGAACGGATGCTATTTGAACGATCTTGCTCGGTCAGATAGCCGGATTTTTACGAAAGTTCGAGATAGAGACGTGTTTATATTTTTCACTGCTCGATATTAAAAAAAAAAAAAAGAAAAAGGAATAATTCAAAAATATTTATCAATGAAAAAGTTAGTATCGATGAAGTAAAATTAATAGCCGTTTACTTTTAATGTAATTGTCGTTCGGTTAGGTGAGGTTCGAATATAAGACAAACGTGAGACAATAGCGCCGAATTGAGAGTTCAGTGGCTGAGGCAATTTAATCGAGGCCCTCGTGCCTCATTGAAATGAAGATTCATACCACCGTGAAGAACTCGTCACCGCTGTAAGATCCAGAAAATCTCAGCTGACCGGTCCTCGTCGAGACTGATTAATTGAAGGTTAAGGGTTTCGGGACGTTAAGTGGTTCACTGAAATGTTTCTATGGGCTGACACGGTGGGAGCCAGAAAAGGCCGCGCGTGGACTCAAAGCCGGACGAAAGGACAAAGGAAAAAAGAAGGAGAAGAATGCGACCTCGGCCAGTTGCCGCTTCTTTCGTGTCAAAACACGGCGCTAATACATCATTAAAAGAACGCGCCCCTAGCGTGAAGCCCCTAGCGCCACCGAGGGTTACAAGGACACCTTATAATCGATTGGCTTATCCTCGACGGACGCCTTCGTTACAGGTTCACCTCTTATCCCCACTTCTTATCATTTACTATTCAATAATTACTGGTTTCGAAGACGCGATCGGTATCTTCTGCGATTCCAACCTCTCGTCTCGCCTTTAATCCAGTTTCACAAAATTGCGTCGGACGGATACATTCGAAGAATTATTCATATCGGTAATTAAGAAAGTAGCTGAACAGCTGACCTTTTACATTTAGAATACAAGAAGCAATACAAGAACTTTACGTATGGTGAACAGCATATATGCAAATGAAGACGAAGTGATTTTAGGGTTAATGCGCCGAATTGTTCACGTACGAGAAGAAAGGGAAATCTTTTCGAGGGAGGTCCGACAGCACAAGAGTTAAATGACAAATTGATTGCAGCGTTAAATTGGCGGGCGAGGCTGAGGTAGATGCATTTGGAGATACACTCGTAACTTCTAGGTACGGGGTAGGATTCCGAGTCGAATTTGCGATGCCTGCGGGCGCGATCGTTATACATCTCGGTTTCTAAATTAGTCTCAACTCACTCTGATTGAACACCGGCGTAGCTAACCCTTAGCGATCGCGCGCGGCCCGCTCGATCGAGGATTTATCGCCGCACGATCGACGAATACCAAAGGCGAGTGCGCTTGTCGACGATCATCCTGTGTTGCGCGTTCAGCTACGTCGCTTCGTATGACGTGAAACGCCCGCTTTGCTGGACCACGAATCATCTCTCGAAAGGGACGCCCGAATTTCTATTGCATTCCTTTCCCAGTGCCTTGTTAGGCGCAATATAACAAAACGAACACCAAATATTAGGTCGACTGGAAAGTAACGTCGTTTATTTTACATAAAATTCAAACAAATTTTTAACAAATCTCCAGTTTCGATCAATTATGTAATCGGCCTAGTTATCAACGGACTTTTGCCATCTAATGTGCAAACTTTCGATGGCAGATCGATAAAAATCAACGAGCTGATGAGTGATTAAGAAGTGATTTAAAATTGCACAAACGACATTACTTTCCGGTACACTTAATATGTATTACGATATCAAAATTAATGTTTAATGATTAATTATAGAAGATAGTCACAAACAACAAAACCATAAGTAATTTGTATAAATCAATTAATAAAATTAAAATTGTAGGAAGCACAGATTAGTACGAAGTTTGGTGTCCTAGATTATTTGTGACTTTCTACTAACTTATTCAGAAGAACGAAAGAAAACGCTTGTACATTTATGCAGTTCTTTATAAAAAAAAAAAAAAAGACCGAGAATAAAAATATCAAACTTTAAATCGTACGTAGTGGTATCCTTCCTGATCTCTTTATCGTACCACAAAATAACATTCGAGAGTGTTTAAAAGCCGGCTTGGCAGCGGTAATATCGTAGTGCGTTGTAATCAATTCTTTTCGCTCATTTTTCGCAAATCAAGGTAAGATGGTTTCTCTAACATAAATCACAGCAATGCGGGTTCTTAGTGGTGCTTGTGTAATATGCCACGGATAATTCAAGGTCCGCAACAGCGAGCACCCTAGAAGAATATAGTCTTTTTTCGAGGCGAAGCGAACGGAAGGGAAAACGTACAAACTATCATCGACGTTCGACCGAGAACGCGTTACTGATTGCCGACAGTGCAATTTTACGTATTTCATTTCCACGATAAATAACGACCGCTAGGAAAAAGTGACTTAAGTAGACGCGCATTTGCCGCGCTTCTTCCGAAGCATTTAAGCACCAGTCCGGGTAAAATAGCGCACTTTTTATCTTTATTCTCAGCTGCAAAAGTTCTCTATTTTGATCGAGACGTCTTTCGAAAAATTGAAAACTACCGAACTATACAAATAATGGATCTATTATTCTATTACTATTCGTAACGATAAGCTTGCAGATGTTAGATTTTAAATCGAATTATGACAAAATTAAAAGATCGTAATAGGAGCTATACCATGTTTCGAGGACAATCAAAATTTCCTTCTACGCGTCTGAATAGTAGGTGAGTAGTTGAATAAAAGATTAACGAACAAAAAGAACGTCGTACTTCTACGTGGAGACCCGAAGCCTGAAGCTCCATTAGTTTCACGGTAGACTCTTCCCTGTTCTTGTGAAAAGTCACGAAGCAGTTTGGTAGCTAACGAGAATCCTTCCAACTCATTTCAAAGCGCCTGGACACTATGAAGCATCTTAAGAATATTCACGACAAATTGCGACTGCTTTAATCAGGGATTTATCAGGATTGAATCGACATTTATTATAGTCATTATCCAGCTACACGTCGGGACCACGCTCATTTGCATGAGGCTGGCCGCTCGCTCGCTTCGTTAAAGCGCCAGTATCGCGGTGCCACTGGACACTGTATTGTTCATAAATATCGATGAAATTGGTGTAACATCTCTCACGATGTTCGCAGATGAGCGTACGCAGTGAACTTCTGAGATTAAGTGACAAGTTACTACGCGATTCTCGCCCGATATACGTAAAGTGAACTCAACGCTATCTTTGAAAATCTCTCCTCCCATCTACGCTCTACAAAATATCTTCGTACGTACGTAGACGATAATACGTCCCGTAAAATTAACGTTTAAATCATTTCCATCATCAAATCCATCCTCGTTTAATCCTTGCGGGATTTTATTATGTATTTAGAACAATCCATAACTATGAAAAATTAAAGGAAAATGTTGCATCGATCGAGTGCATCGACAAAATAATCTAAAATTGTACCGATGAAATAGTAAAACGTTAATGAAAGCATTATTATCAGAGTGTAGATTTTTATGCGTATTCATATTGTCGCAGCTACAGAAAAATAAATGAAACTTAAATGGTCATGTGTCATGTATTGTTGAGCTGTAACAGACACTTTTAATTAATAACACCTTTGGCGAGTTACCATATATACATTATACAAATGCACACGTATTAAGCATACCTAACAATATTTTATATATCTTCGCAATTGTGCACATTCTCATGGATTTATCCACGTATTATTTTACACCAGCAAACTGTTTCTCTGATACAATTTCAAGATTGTTGCTATAACCATTCACGATTGAAAACTGCAGCACAGTGCAAAAAAGATTATGAAACTTCTTCTGCATTATATAGGTAGCAAGCTGGAAAGGATTTACAGCCACTAACATGGATTATCATCTTGCCGGTAACCTGTTTTCCGTAACGTTTTATTAATAATCAATTTCTTTATAGCCATTCTAACGCTACAAATGTATGCAAACTATTCGCTCGCTGTTTATACCTTAGTACCCATAATTGTTAAATATTAGGATATTCTATAAATTACGAATTTTACCGAGAACATCTTAATATTATACGATGCTCCGAGATCACGTAATGAAAATCGCTACATATATTTTCTACGTGGTTTAACTCCTGTGGAAAACTCTTTAAAACTTTCCCTCTTCTTGTATTTGAAGAATTTTCTGGTCTGAGCAGCCACCTTTTTATAACATATCAAATCTAACGTATGTACCGTAGCCTTTTTACGTTCCCATTTTTTTTTATAGGAAACCTATCTTAACCTTTTCATTTTGTCGCATTCATAATCCCACCACGGAACAGGATTCTTATGTTCCAATCGGCTTATATTTCTTCGTTTTGGTGTGCTGATTGTAATTGAGTTCGCTATTATATTTATAATAATATTATATTTTTCAATCGCCGGAAGTGAGTCGTAACCTCGATAGAAGAATTGCTCGTACGAATTCTCGTATGTAAAAACTTTACTCCAATCAGTACGGCATGAGTTTAATTTGAACGATTTCTTATCGTGATACCTTTTCTCTGCATTGATAGTTATAAATATGGGAAAGTGATCAGAGCCCAAGGTTTCATCGTCAGTTTCTACGTGTATCTTATCCGCTACGTTAATTGTAGATAGAACAAGATCCATATTCGATTTTTAAATATGCCCCCTTACACAGCTTGTCGTCAGATATTTTTCTATATCTTTATATCTATTGATTGGAATAATTAAAACTCGATCCGACATAATTAAACATTTATGATACGTACGGTATCATGCAAGTATCATGTAAAGTGCAAAAGTGTAAAGTGCAAAAGAGAAACGTATCGTATATTGCTTAGGATCGATCAGTTTACCGATGGCTGTTGTATAATCTTTTAATGTAATACCTTCTATCGCGTCCGTAATTACGGCCTGTTCTTTTTTGGAGAAATGTATCTTGTTCTACTGCTTGAGCATATGACGAAAAGACATAGTTGAGACAAGATATAATTGACTCCGCTATTAAACTCCTTTTCGCTTTCATTCTTCTTCCGTGTCATTCATTCCATTTTCGCAATTACCGTATCCCTCCTCCCAGTCGATTCATCTAATATAGTTAAATTGCTTCTATTTTTGACGAGCAATTTCCCAGAAATTCCGAGGATGTATTTCCCCTCCCGGACAGCTCGTAAAGCCCACTTGTTGCTCAGCGTCCATTTGACCACCCCCGGCAGAGTCGCGCATGATCCTTGATTGACATGCAACATTCCGCAAAAAAAGAAAAGAGAACAAGAGAAGACACCAGCACCAAGCCAATTTACGTACTTCTCGCGGGGAAAATGACGGTTTAAGAACCTACAAGTCGGCGCTTTCATGTCTCTATAAATAGTAATCCGCTGGAGTGAGCTAATCCCGTTGATTTCGCGCGAGTGCTAAAACGCGAAGAAATCCACATTAGAGCGTGGGTGGAATGACATCTGTCCGTAGCGACGAGGAAGACGTTTCCTGCATAAACACAATCAACCGACGCAGCCACCGACTCGCTTTTAATGCATTCGACGTATTTGTCGCGTGTACTCCTTCATTTGATTAGAGTGGCTACGCGACGCGCTTAGAGCGGCCTAATCGTTTAGCCCCCAAATTGGTGCTATTACTTTAAATTAAAACGTACAGGGCACTGTACAAATCTTTTTATGAACCAGCTGTTTTCCATGCGTGTCTATTATTATTGTTGTTGTTGTTTTTTTTTTTTTTTTTTATACAGAATACAGATCATGCACTGTAATAGGTATTGATAAATTCGTTTTAACATCGAAGTTTTTACGTGAGACTCAAAATGACGATTTCGATCTAAACCACCACAACATTAAACCTTTATTAGGTGTACCGGAAAGTAATGTCGTTTGTGCAATTTTAAATATTTGTTTATCGTTCATCAGCTCATTGATTTTTATCGATATAGCGTTGAAAATTTGCACGCTAAATGGCAAAATGGTATTGATAACGAAGGCTATTACATAATTGATTAAAAATAGAAATTGATTAAAAATTTGTTTGAATTTAATGTAAAAGAAACGACATTACTTTCCAGTCTACCTAATACAAAGGATTTGATTTAATTTAGTAATGCTAAATTGCGAAAATAACTTATCGTGTGTCGCGAAATATCGCCTGCATGCTTGCCCTCTGAGCAAACAACCCGATTAGGCGGTCGGTGAGTGGAGGCCTTTTTTCGTCGCAGTTAATTCGCGACGAAAACAGAATGACATAAATCTATTGACACTGACTTTATGGCGAAAGAGAATTCAAAACGAGGCGTTGATCCAAATAACTCTGACAGCATGTGTTCCGAGAAGTATAACGAAACAATCTGAACTAACAGGGAGGCCATAATTGTTCGGTTATGAATATAAACGACTCTGAAACATTATCGCAACACATGTTCGAACCACCCCACCGTGAACATTTAAACAATTTTTCTTTACATAAATTATCTATATGAAAAATTAGCGTTTATTCTTTTTTACGAATGTTATATAATATGTATAGTTCACGTTGTTTGAAAATAAAGCATGTGAAATGAAATTGCCACGGTAAATATAGAATGTTTAATGAATGATTATTTTGTCATTCGAACGTGCTTCGGAATTTGATGTTCTCGTTTTCCACGTTAAAGAATAAGATCGTCAGCCTTGGACATTTGTTGACGATGCATGATTTTCATATAAATGGTCTTTTCGGAGCACGTATTGCAACGTACTGCCCCTAGTAAATATTTTCTTTCCCATTGAACATTGATTCGCATTCAAGATCCGCGAGGCAACCGTGTCGTTATTTAAATCTCTCGAAAATATCTAACACATTCAAGGTTGGTGCTTCGTGTACAAAAGTGTACTCTTTTTGTAAATACTTTGTTCCTTTGAAAATATCACGTTACCCCAAATCTAACTGCGTCAAAAGCAAAATTCTGTAAGGTAACCAAACTCGTATCTCATGAATCCATTAAACTGATCGTGAATCTCTGCTTCACGTCTCCGCTTAAAAAGGAACTTTTACCGATTTTAAAACATAGAATGTAGATGTAAAGGTAACAGCGAAGATCACGACCTTCGACAATAACGCCATTTTCCGTGAAAGAAAGAAAAGATAGACGGTGCCGTTTATGATTCTATCGTTTCACATCGAGGACGAACCGTTCTGTTGGCAAAGCACATAATTTTCAGCGTCTCTGGGCGCCACCCTTGTCCCCTACTGTTTTCCACGCATTTATCCCCTAAGAGAAACGCTCGACGTTTCTTCGACGGGCAACGAACATCGTACGAGTCGAGATATTCATAATGGATGTTCAACCGGCAAATGGAAGCGTTGAATATTGACGGCGATCTGCGGATGACACGGACCACGGTGCCGTGTGTATGCTTGTGCAACAAACCACGAGCGTCTAATGACAATGTCGTGTTTGATAGATTATTTTAATGGGTTAAGCTTCTTAACGTTCCCGGTCCGTAATGGCATTAGATGCCGTGCTGTAATCCCCAAGATTTAGACAAGTCGTCCGTGCGAATCGTGGACCCGCATTCCTGCGTAACTACACGAAACAGTTCTTCGAGTGCTTATTTTTTGTGGCCGAGATAACGGAAGCAGACCTACTAACGAACAACTTTAGGGCGTACGTATGTCAGTAATGTAGAGATGTTTTATGTAGAGCACAAAGAAATCGCATCGTTCTGCGTTGTCAAAAATTATCAATCGACCAATGAATCTTTGAACGCTGAAAATTTCATTTGATCGTTATCATTAAGAACTGGGTGTCCGACTCTGGTCACTTTTTTTTCAACGTGTTCGTTGTTTGCAGAGGAGGTTCACTTTCGATTGTTAAACGGTCACGTTTCATATGTATCGGCATCCCGTGCGCCTCCAGCTTCCATCGTGGTCCTCTATCTACCACGGTGCCTAAACTTGTCGGAGCTCATTGAGTCGAGGTGCATGTAAATTTATTCAACTGAGGTGTGGTGCGACGTGGTGCACATATATCGTGCATGGACAGCGTAGCTCCGTCTTGCCGCCTCCGCGTAAGTTATGTACCGGCCTGGTCGGTCATCCACGTCAGGTTCCTCGGAGAGTCCTCGGACCACTTTCGCTTTTTGGTGTTCCGTTGCCGGCACCGAAAGAATAATTTCGATCAGTCGCCGGTCTCGTCGGCTGTACCGCGTCTCGTTAGAGCCCCTTTTCACCCGTTGACGTTAATATCTTTCTTTTGCACCGTCATATCTCAACGCGCGCGTTATTCGTGGTTTAATGGTGAATGATGGCAACGCTACGAGATGACTTTGTGTTACGCGATAGAACCCATTGTCGTCCCTTTTGGCTGTGCATTAATAAATCGTTGCGTAAATCTGTCGCGAGTGCAACAATCCACGGAGATAGGATAGCCCTCGTCCCGTGAATAGAGATAATAATGGAAATTCTTTCGGTTCTGTAGGCAAATAGTTTTTAGACATTGATGTTACAGGAAATGTACGTAATTCGTTATCAAATGATATATTCATAACATGCGAACGATATACGAAATAAAGAAAGTAGCGGTAAAATTGATGCGTGCCTAATTATAAAATACGCGTTATAAATTAAAAATTGGTCGAGAAAGAAGACATTGGTATAAAAATATTCAAGAATATTTATGATTATATAGTGGACATTTTGTCGTTAGTCACACACATCATTCTTATAACTACAATTTTATCATGTATTGTTTATATAAACATATCGCGATTACATGTTATGTATATATATTATGTATCATAAATGTTTTTCTTTCGTTATATGTAGATGGTAAATTGTGTTCTTGACGATATTATTTATTAAATGCTTAGAAATATCACTGTTCGATATACTATCGAAAGTGATCCAATCTAGAGAGAATCTTCCACTTATCTGGAAATCGATAATAGTTCGAGCCAAATGGCGACCATACTCGTTGACAGAATTTACGAATTTACTGCACTTCTGTTTGCATCCGAGACACGACTAAATTCTTTGATATTCCTCGAAGGATCAGGAGTCACCAAACCTGCTTAGCTTTAAAACGTCCTCGCGACCCGTAAAACCCGACACTGAAATCTGAAACGTTGTCTAAAGATCGATGGCGAACATCGCCGAGCAGTACGACGTGTAGTTGACGAAAAAGAAGTAAAACCGGGGGATTTGTGCAGGGCCCCGAGCGCGCCGGAAGTGGTGGGTGCCAACAGATCCGCCGGCGAAATTCGAGAGTCGTAGATTCCCGTTTCGTAGATTTTTTTAGTACGTCTTCCAGCATCAACGTGTAGATCCGGGGGCTTGATACGTCGAATTTATTGGCGTTCTTAAGAGGAAAACACAACGATGACCTCCTTTGTCTCGCTAACGATTTTACAGGTGCGATCGCAGCCCGGGACACGAATGATCTTTTTCGTATGAAAATAACGAGACTCTAGATCGAAACGAGATAGTCGACTCTTGGAGGAGTTTATAGGTAAATATCTCCAAAACGAGAGAAAAATATTGCGATGGAAGTCGAAAAACTTTCCTGGCAGAATTGGTGGATAATCGGATACCCTTGGACAAAATTTATAACTCTCCATTGCAAATGTGAGAGAAACTGTGCTCTTATCCCTACAAACTCTCTGGAAGAGAACTGGAACTCTCGGGAAGAGAAATAGTTGTAGTATTGAGATAAATTAGCGTACGGCGACCGGTAATTCCGAAGATGAAATATGATGACTTACATTTGTAACCGTAGAATAACAATTTGATTGAACTTTATTATCTGGACCCGTCGCAATGTAACGACCAAGAACGGAAGTTGTAAATAGTAATATTCGAATGATAAAAAGAGCTAATTTTAATCGATCGTTCTGTAATCATGGATTCGTTTGCTGTAGAATGTCTTCTTATAAGGGCTTTCCCCTTGATGAAACCAGATATTCGCAATTTTCACGAGCATTTTTACCTTCAAATATAATAAAATTTCTGTGCGTAGTGTTATTAACTTTTTGTACATCATCGTGTTACGCGAGCACTGCGACTACGGTAATCTTCAGGCAGCTAAGAAATTGCTACATGTAAAGTCTATGAGACCGAATCGGAGAATCCATAAATATAAAAGTATCATACCGGTTTCGATCATGGTTTATATCATTCAATAATATGAAATTTTGTGTACGCAAAATTGCTGTAATAACAATTATAAGATATATATATATATATATATATTAATTGCAACAATCAACGCGATAAACAATCTTTACACGAATAAAGTGGAACCACGATCGATATACCAAACATATAATTGTGGAAAGTGTAGCAGTTAATTGAAATGAATTGAAGGTATTAAGTGGATCTGCCGGTGTTGCAGCAAGTATCCACGTCCAGTAACGATTTCACCACCACCACCTATTGCAAGAAATGAAGTCACTGCTACATTCGCTTTTACTTCGATTGCTCTACTTAATTAATGTTCCTGATTAGTGCAAAGTGTTTCCAATACAATTTTATCGATTTTATGTTTCGATAATACGCTACACGAGGGACATCTGACGGTTAATTGAACTCGTACTCTATCTGCAACAGCTTGAGGATCGTTCACTCGTGTTGTTAGCATAGACTTCACCAGTAATAGAGAACCCAAGAGCAACCTTTCTTGAAATTGCTCGAGATTAAAGTTTTACGGTGACTTCGAGGAGACTATTAACCTTTTCTTAGGAATTGGCGAGGGTCTCCAAACTCAGGAGGAGTCTCAGGGGACAGAGGATTATGCTCGCTCCGCCTAAACCTTCCCAAAGTCACACTGCATAGTCGTATTTTGAGCAACGAACAATCCTTGCCTCGATGAAATGTAAAAATGTCTGTCGTTTTACGAAGCGGTCAGGTTCGGGCCTCAGACACAGCTACAGGCCCTTGGAACGAATAAAAGGAACAAGTATCTATAACGACTTTGATTCCTTTTTACTGATAATTCGATGACGTCTCGCGGATCGCGTATTCTTCGATTCAATTATTGAATCGATTAGAAGCGTTTGCGCGTTCGAGTATTGGAATTACCTGTTCGCTGTCTACGGTCGTCGCAATGTACTCGAGTTACTAATATGACCGGACACGATACGTTTATACGCGTTTGTAATTCACATGATAAGAGCGAATTACGATGCATTTCGTCGTGCCGGAATAGAACGACAAAAGGGCCACTAGCGTTGGCTGATCTGTTATTCGTGCGCACGTTGCGCGAACGCATATTCAGTATTTACTCATTTACATATTTACAAGGTGCACTTAAGGCACTCGGATGAGGTGCACGCGAGTACGATAAGTATGGTGCTCCACTATTACGTAGGTGTATCGCGACTATGCTTACACGCGCCCGGGGAAGCGCTCTTCGATAAGTTGATACGTTGATTGGATCTGCCTCGAACATGTCGCGAATTTTTAAATGCACTCGCCTAGACTGTCGCGTTACGAGTACAATGGGCATTATAACTCGCAACGAGCAAACTTTCGCGTGGGAAGAAAAAGCCGATAATCAGAAGCGAAACAGAATTTTGTGAAAAAGAACTTTTACGTGTTTTCTTTCGAATTTTTAAACTAAACGTCGGATGAATAATCGGTAAATATCAAGAAAGTCTCGTCTTTGTCATTCTCTGTAAGGTGATATTTTTCCAAAATTGAAGAAGAACTGTTCCACGCTTGAATCTAAAGTGATTGAAGTATATTTGTGCACTTCAAATTAGTCCTCTGAAAGATATCGATGCTATATACTGCCCAAGAAATTTTATAATTGTTAGAGCTTCTTTGAATGATCATCGATACGAAGTGAATCGCGGGCTTCACGTATCTACAGATAAAACCCACATAGATCGTCTATCGTTATATTTAGCTTTCCACTGACGTTTCGCGAAATACTTCTTAATCTTTTTGGGCCAAGTGGTTTACGAAGTTATCCTATGAAGTCGTTTCAGTATCGTCGCTGTAGAATCTGTGCTACAGATTAGCTTTAACTTCGACTTTATCATTGAATTTCCACTAAATCTTCCAACAAATAAATAAATATTACTGATGATAAAAGTCCTAGTTTGAATAAAATTTCTTTTTTAATAAAAGGCAACTTTTTTATTAGTTATCTAGTATTCGAATAAAATTTTGCTTATAGGTGGTATTTTATAAATTATTTTCAATGGTTTAATAAAAGTGCATGCAAAAAATCAACTTGATAGAAATATATCTGTAATTCGTTGTGTGTTCTTTAATCTAGATGACTGGAGTACACCTGTTCGTCTGGTATGCGTTTTAATTAATTCGTATGGGGATTGAAAGTAGTCGTTGCACCTTCTTCTTTAAACAAAATCGGACCGATATTTATCCGTTGACGGTACATGGATGAAGGAAGGCAAAACCGGTCCGATATTAAACAGCAGTTATTTGCGTGGACACTCTAGCTGCGGCTCGAGTACTGCTTCGACATATCAGATACGCGCTGCTTTCGATTCCAGAAGCTGAGTTTTCGCACAATTAATCATACATACCGCCCGTTCGAATGATTTACTGTCCCAGATTTAAACGGTAGAACTTCTTTAAAGTGTCATTGTGTTAATTCGCAGAACTCCCCGCGATAAAATTTTCCATGATGAATACCTCTGATAATTAACTAACGAGAAAAGCTTGTACTGGAATCCTGTTTCAGCGTTAAATACTGTCCTTTCCTCCGAGCAATTATCGCGGAACAATTTACTCAATTAAAGAAATGAATATTGAGAACCGCGGAAGCGCCAGTCTCACGAATACCTACGGACGCCGGAATATTCCAGTTAATTTACTTGCTCTGGTATTAAACGACGTCGAAAAAGTTCTGTCAACGATAGTAAAAAGAAATTTTATTCGCAAAATAGTAACGCGCGTGCTGGTCGATTTTGGAAAATTGAATTTTATTAACTCGCTACCACAAAATGAAAAAAATCGTTGCAATGCCGAGAATTCGAGTCATCTCGGAGATGATATCTTTTCCTAAGCTTGGAATTTAAATGTAGAATGTTTCTGTTTATTATCGTTTTGTACGAGAATTTTTACTCTTCGTATGCAGTATATTTTATAAATTTAATTAGAAATTTGGAGTACTAAACAAATTTTTATAATATTTTTTCGTCAACGAAATTAATTTATCGATATGTATTCTATATATATATATATATATATAGAATACTTTTCAGATATTCATTCATTATTAATTCCGATAAGTGTAATGTACATGTGATCCACTGTCGTTACGGAAACCTCCGTTAGATTAACCTTATCTCCTAAAACTATTATGTCTACTTACAGGCCATAAAAAATTACAAAACACGTGTATGAACGCGTACATAGTAATTTATAATTATGTACGATATCTAAATAGATATGATAGATGAAGGAGATAAGTTTAATCTAATGGAGGTTTCCGCGATTGGTAATTAATTACACATTAGTTAAGCATCGCATAGTGAATTTGATATCGATTTATTAACACATAATACTTGTTCCAACTATTTCCATTTACCCGGGAAAAGCACAGAATTAATTACTACACCTAATTCTCCGAAATACTAATCGTTCGCCAAGATAAGCAGAAACCTTTTCGATAGAAAAAGAAGAAGCGAAAACGTGGTACAGTTTCGAGCAGAGAACAGAACTAATCCAAGAAAATACTCGAAGCAGGTCAAAGGGCAACAGATCGTTCGCTCGTGCATCGGTATTCTAGGATTTTTCGGATCGCGACGAAAGAACGATGGAAGGTTACCGTCGAAAGCCATGGCCATTTTTAAGTCGAAGCTCTCGGATCTAGCGAAACGGGCCAGCGACCGCAAGCGTCTCGTGTAAGTACGGAACTTGGCGTACGTGCAATTCGTACAAATTACGATGGCGCTCGCTTGCTCACCGACGACATCGCGACGGCGACGTCGGCGGCGTCGCGGCGGCGCGAGAGAAAGACGTAACGACGTGTCACACCGTGGAGAAAGGAAAACACAACCAGTGAGCACCGCCACGGAGGCTTCTCGCAGTCGGCATTCAACTTCCTTCGTCGAGAGACGCGTGATCAGACGTATACGCGCGAACACTGGTCCGATTCAATGAATACTCATCGGACTTGATTTTTGAATGAAATCAAATCAACTTTCGCGATACTTGGTTCGTTCTCTTCTACAACGTGTAACTTTTGTATATAACTCGTGTGATATTTATCAAATTACGTAAACGCGTATGCCACCGTGTTGTCAAATATTTAAAAAATCACTTTATATACCTAACTATAAAAAGAATATCGTGATTTATCGTCGTAAGTCATACATTATTCCGAATCTACTATCAGTTAATACTGTACTTGTTTAGTAATTGTACCTGAGTTTAAGTTCTGTGGAATACTGTACCGTTAGATTTAATTATGATTTAATTGCTAATATGCTCGGTAACGAGCATGTTAGTAATAACCCCGTAGGGAGTTTGGTAGCCTAATAAAAAAAAAAAATCATCCTGAATAATGTATTCGGTGATAAGGACATGAGTGTTCATACGGGATGAAATTTCTCGATACAGAAATGTCACAACCGCGCTTGAGTAATCGAAAAAATCCATATATTAATCTAAATAGTTATTATGCATCCTAACGTACTCCAATGGCAAAATAGTTCAAATTCCAAATATTCCAAATAGAGCAACTCGGTGGACACGAATCGATTCGACGAAGCAATTGACATCATCGTGTGAACAACGATTGTACGATGAATAAAAAAAAGGTTCAGTTGTCTTAAGAGCAGATGTCTCGATAAAAAAACGAACGCTAAATTAATGATCGCGTATTTGTAAACTCATCGTAATCAAAACTCGGATCAGCAGATACGATATTATTATTACATATAGTCTGCAATCTCGTTTCCCCTTGATGCGCTCGACGCAGATAACATCAAAACTCTGCACGATTCAAGTATAATTGCATTGATAGCGAACTGCTGATTTCTTTTTCAATCCTTGCCGCTTGTCAATATTATCGATTACAGTTGCTTTACGTTTAATGAGGGAGTTTCAGCGCGCGAGTTTCGCGACACGAGAAAAAAGTAAATACAAGGAAATTATAAATGTGCCCTTCACGAATGCAATTTACTACAAAATTCTACGATAGCTAAGGTTTTTTGTTTTTTTTTTTTTTTTTGTTTAGAAAAGGACCGGAAAATCTACCGATCCACGTTCCGAAAGATGCTCCAATTGCTGTAATTACGATTCACGTTAAGTTATTAACAATATTAACACAACGCTAGTCTTAACGTTTATAGGGGCGTTATCTGATGTAATTAAGAGGAATCTGAAACGGTGGAATTTTCGAATCGCTTGCAAATGGGCGAATCTTGCTAAGATTACTTAATTGGATCGAAAGACCAGAATGTAGTAGTACCAGTGGCAAACTCGATGTATGTACATTTGGCAATTATCAAATTGCTCTGTACAATCCGATAAATAATCATCCTGTAACACATTATCGGTAGTAATCAAATGAAGCGATAAATTGATAGAAATGACTACTTTAATCTCATTTAACTCTTTTTCTATCGGAGAAAAACGCTTCTTCGTAAAATATTCTGCTGCTGTGCGACACCGACATTTCCAGTTAACTGAGTGGCCACCAATCACCAACCACAGTCTAGTTTTCCCCCCATTTTTTTTTTTTTTTTTTCGTGGTCAATGAATTATAATTTGCAGGCCGTATCACGGGAGATCCCCGCTGATCTGCGGAGCAATTATAGCAACGGCTTACGAGACAGAATGTCGACGTTACGGCGCAAGTGTGTACGTTATTGCGAATAGGGTAGTGGTCTTCTCGCGATCGGCGAAAAAACCGGCACGATAGAGACGATCGTCGTCATAAGCCGATCCTCGTAGCAAAGCGGCGACCAAAAAGAAACGCCATTACCGAAGGCACGTACTTACATTAGAAATACGATCCTCTGCCGACGATTAACGAGCTACCGTCGATCGCAAACCGGTCACGTTTAACTTATTCTTCAGAGTTTCCTGGCTACAGTGAGACAGAAAATCACTGACACAAGCACCAATGTGACAGAACCATGGAAAACAGTTCAAAAGCACTTTCGAAAATTCAACGAACCAATTTGTTCTATACAAAATAAGTTTCTGCAAGAATCGATAGATATACCGAAGAAATATCGTGAATGTTCGTATCACATGGAACAGTGTACGTGAATAGTAAATATACCTTTTATTCCAAACATTTTTTCCTCGATGTATAGGAAATATTTGAAAGGTTGTACGGTTCGTTACGATAAATAATCTGCATTAAAAATTGTACGAAATAGACAAAGCGAACTGACAATATCGAGTATTAGTTTCTGGTCAAATGTACCCTCTTTCCTGTAGTGATATAATGAAATATATGTAGTATCTCGCGAATAACTATACGGGAATTCGTTTTCAATTATACGAGTTAGGTAGTTTCTTTTCACCAGTATCCGACTGCGGAGCTACGTAACAATAATATTATGTTAATACACTGCCGCAAATAGATTCAGAGGAATCACGTTTCTGGTAAATTCATGAGCACGAATGATGAAATTAAAAAAATGTAAGCAAACACTACATATTTCATGTAGCAATTTACATGAAATACCGAATGCCTAGCCACACGGTGAAGCTTTTACTACGTTGACTACCACATCATGCATATATGTATGAAACTAATGTTTTGGTTCCTGCGGTGTCATTTTTATGACACGTCATTAAGATACGAAAGACGCTATGGAGAAAGTCAATGGGCGTTTAAAAGCTTAGCCTCCGAAGAAACGTTTTGTTAAATTATACCCAATTTCCGATACCGTTCCTAATTATTTTCAACGGACCCGAATGTTAAAAAAAAAAAAGAAAGAAAAAAAAAAAGAAATGCTATCGATACAGATTCGACAACCTCCTGGTACCGCTCAAACGTCAGAAGTATCGGTGTATCAGACTATCAAGTTCCATGCTCTGGTATCCAACACGCGGCTACCAAATCCGTCACAGGATGTCCGTCAAATCGAATAGAAAAACGTGTTATTAAACGGACCAAAGTCCTCGCGCCCCCGACGGCGTCAGAAATCCTATTAAACCTTCTTTGCCCTGTCAGTTCCCTAACTCTCATAAGAAATAATCGACGAAACCATCGTCGCGTGAACGCGGTGGCTGGACGATAAGAGGCGCAGGACGAACGGGGGTTTTTTTTTTTCTGAAGCATTGATGTGGTATTCTATCTTTTAGCGAGGATAAAGAGAGGCGAATAAAGTCAGTATGGAAGAAAAATAAAAGCATTTCATTAAAATAAGGAATAAAACTAAAAAAGGTTTCGACACGATGCTTCCCGGTTGCTAGCGATCGACCGACTGTTGTCTTCCGATTGTTCCCTGACGAACCATCCGCCCCTCTTATGTTTTAATCTAAAACATTAGGACATTCGCCCTCTCACACTCACTACACTCTTTCTTCATTGATCCTAGATGAAATGCCAAGAAGAACTTCGTTCCTATATAAATTCTGTTAGGATTTCTTCATGGAGTTCGAAGCTAGGCCTGGAAATTCCTGCTATCGGTGACAATTGCTGTGAAACGACATCTCGCAACGTCTTCCGCGGATGCTTATATTGTACGCTTTTATCATTCTTCAACTCTTCGCGATATCAACAATTTATATTAATTTTAATAGTTGTAGAAATTCATTCTACGCCTCTGTATTCAAATATTTGCAACTCCAGTTTAAATAAATATATTCGCGCGTTTTACCAAAAAAGTAAAAGGTGGAAAGCTTTCTTTCGAAAAAATTTAACCGACTTCAAGAGACTGTACAAAGACTGTAAAAAGACTGTAAAAGGAATTACATCATTTTCAAACAAATTACATAATTTCTTTTATTGCTTTCTTCGATGTCGGTTAAATTTTTCTAAAAAAAAAAAAAATTCTTTTTCTTTCCACGTTTCATACAGAAGCATTCTTAACGCGCAGCCGACAGGGAGACGAAGGAGACAAAGCCGCGGCGAGGGAGAAAGAGTACCGAGAGAAAAGAGCGACGACTCCGATGTTCTCGCGGCACAGTTCAACTGCGAAGGTCGGTCAATGGCCAACGCCGGCTAACAGCCACCAAAGTGTGGTGGGGAGAAAGATCTTGGCGGTGAAAAGGAGATCGGAAAGTGAGAAAGAGACAGGAAGGGTAGCCGGGGTGGGGAAAAAAGGGCGACGTAACTCGGATGGTACCAGAATATCATTACGTTCAATTGCTATACGACGACGTTCACCGACCAGATGGTACATGTCAATGCACGTGCGTCTGGGTGAAAAAAGGTTGACACTGGGCTGCCAAGCCAGCTACTGTAACAAGATTATTCGAGTTTGCGTCAACAACACCATCCACGACGGATTCCTCATCGTTCGGAACGCGGAAATTTCTTCGTCACGGCAAAACATTACCGGACGACGAAGCCGATCTCCACGCGATGAAGATTGCTGTTCCTGCCCTGGTCTAGGATCGTAGCGGATCGCTATATCGGAAAAAATTGCCCTCTGCCTTTCGAACGTGGAATTTCCCTCGCAGAGGCGGTAGGTTCGCTTGCTGATGATGACAGGATGTCCGTGACGATACGTGTGCGCGACTTTTTAGTCCGAACGAGTTGGATACGACGTTATCGGTATCGAAACTCGTATACGGTTTGTGTATTCTTTCCCGCTCCTGATGGACGCTGCCGCGAATTCTCAATCTTTACAAGCAATTGAATAAATAAATAGAAACCGTAAGAATGTTCGTTTTTTCTAAGTGCGTAACTGTCACGTCAGTTATTGCACCGAATCCGTACATCTCAGTACAATTATTTCTATTCTTCTTGGCGTTACTTTGCCTTACTCCTTAATTTTGGTTTAATTCGCGTTATCGTAACTCTGTACGTTACATTTACGTTAGTCTTGTCTTTTGTACACGTCTGCTAGGCCCCACTGGCCCCCATCTACTAGATGGCATCCAGCTGGGGTACCCCGGGGGTGCTAAGCCCGTACTGTAGCTGCATATTTCGCATGCTACAGCCCCTGAGGGCTTAAACGTACCACTCTCTTTCATTAATATGTAAACTGGGTAATTCTTTGACGGTAATCGGCTACATTCGCGTAATTAAAAATGAGTTAAAACCATTTAACACGCCTGGTACTACGGTAACTGCGTACGTGACATAATTTATACTAATATAGATATTATGATCTCATTAAGGACAGGGATCTCAAAGTAGATAAATAGAGAATCGGAAAACTGTTGAAAGGTATAACCTAGTACCAATAACGAGTTAACTGGTTTTCCCCTGTTAACAGGTTCGTTTCTTAAATTAGAAACGTCTGTAAGGCGTAATGCGTATTAATGACAGGAAAGTGTATAGGAAATATTTCTCTTCGTTTGATTGCGATGAAAATCAATTATTGTCAACTATTATCTTGGAGTATTTGAATATTTCGAAGATATTATTATGGCATGGATGGGCAATTATCTGTGCCAGGCGTGATGCTTTCCTTTCCTTTTCCGCGAACAATAAAACGCGTTTACGCAACAAGAATGCCACAGTTTCACTTAATCGCGCATTTCGAAGCAGGCCAAGTTATTTCATTGATCGTTTCTTGCAATGCACACCAGCGAAGCGCGGTCTCATTGATTAAATACCAGAAGAAAAGACAGTCGTGACGGCTTCATAACGATTACGTACCACGATGCTCGTTATCTAGTATAATAATTTTCAGACCCAACCGAGCAACTCGTATTAGACGACTACAACGAAGGAATAGCAATCTAGGTTTCCTGAAACGCTTGTAATCGTTGTCTTCATTTCGAACGTAAGATGCAAAGGTGATATACTAATTTCGCTTTATTAAGTAGAAGATTCAACCCTATCACAGATTCCCTCGGGATAAAAAGTGAAGAAATAATCAACCAGTAATCCAAACAGATTTTCGTAATAATTTTCATTTACGAAAACTATATCTTTATATTTTTGAATTATTGTCAGTAACAATACTATCCTGCGTACGTTATAAAATAGGAGAATTATTTGTTTCCCAACATGTTCGCGAAACATTGACTTTCGCTCTACTCCGAGAACAGGTCTACGATATTACACTGCGAATTGCCGATAATTAGCAAACCGATAGCGGGCACGAACGCAAATAGAGACGAAAGAAACGTATGTACTTTATTAGCTAAGTCTAGTTCAAGCCTGCTACTTTATTAAGAACTCAGTTTCGAGCACGTAACATGGGTACGATACTTTAATTGAGATAACAGATTCATTAATGCGATAAAGGCACGGTATTCTTTTCTTTATCTACGTCAATCAATGAAAATCGAATTTTTATCGACAATCGTTTCGTGTAAGTACTCTATAATTATTATTGTAATTCTGCTCCTGGACTTATGAACAACTGATACAAATATCGTTGTTGCAATTACGAATGTATACGAAGTGAAAGCTGATAATAAAGCCAGCAATGTGAAATTGTCATTCGTTGAGGTTTACAAAATTCACCTAACAGCGAGTTATGTAAGAACATTGGGCGATACTCGAAATCATGTATCTGAGTCTTCCAGCACCTGAGATGAAAACGATTACACTAATTAAGTGTACAAATGGCGTAAAAGATGGCAGAAAGTTATGGCACAGGCCCTCTTCTAACCATGTATACGTTATTAATTGGACATCATGTAAACGTGTGACAAGTTGATATTCAGATAAAGACACGAACGTACCACGCAACCTAATCTTCCTAATCGAGTTTCTGATCTCTTCAAATAGAACTGTTTTAATTGCCTGTCGTCTCTCATTCCGCATCGAAGCGAAAATAAACCTAAACGAACGTAATGAATTCGTTAGAACGTCCGTCAGAAATCACGAATACGATTTCACGGGAATTATAAACGCGACGAGTGTATCAGAGAACTCGTTCCGAAACGAAACTCGGTGGTCCGACCGAGCCGTCTCCTAACGAAATGTAATGATATTCGAGTTTCACCTGTCAGCTCTTGATCGTCGCCGTGAAAGATGATAAAAAAAAAATGTGTCGAAAGTGCTGACATGGGTGCTACGAGAAAAAGTGGCCGTTGTGCGCACTTAATTCGCATGCTGATGGCAGCGGGAAACGAAACGGTTTCAGCCGAGATCCTAACAAGGTCGTGTCAAGACCTGCGATTTCAAGTGCGACAAAAACCAGCCGACGTGTAAGACGAATTATAAACAACAGCCGATTAATCATCGCCTTTGAGAAATAATGCAAGCAGAGAAGGCACCATTTATCTAGATGAAAATTTTCATTGACGAGTACAAGATCTTTTCTAATGAATTTTCTTTAACCCCCTTTTTTTTTTATATCTCTAACTGTACATCAGAGATGACATTATCAGTGCAGCCAGACTATAAAAAAATTGAAAATTTTCAGGAATATCGAGACGTTCGATATTACTTTCGACGATGCTGGACGATTCATCGAGGCCACCATAAAAAGGAGTTAGCCGGTTTTACGCGCGTTGTAGAAGTTAGGGATTTGAAACAGGACACTAAGTAAGCATATTCTTATTTCGTTGGTGCGCATCGTGCTAATAAAACCACTTTGAAACGTTTTGCTTAGCGAGGAATGGAGTGAATAGTCCTTTCATTAAGTGAATGCAGTGATTGTAGGCACTGCAGTTTTTGGCTCGATGCTGCGTAAATTTTTTTCGACGGCGAAGAAAACATAATTAAAGAATACACGTATCGCTGATTCAAGCATCTAAACCCACCCTTAGATAATAAACACTGTGCGCGTCTTAGCCTTCTTCCCTCGAAACAGAAGTAAAATGTTTATAAAATGTATTAGATTATAGTATTAGGTTGTTCAGAAAGTTCGTGCCAATTTCTAAGAAAAATTCAAAGGCATGTAATAAATATACATGAATTTATTAAATTACATAGATGCAATTTTGTTCCACAACTTTTCCACCTTTTAAGGGATCTATACACGTTATTTGTTTTCAATCATTTCGACATTATCACACCTGTACCACCTACCAATCGACATCGACTTTCCGGACAACCCAATACATTCTATAGTAATTATTTTTTTAAACAGTAACATAAAAATATAAAAATATCATTTGTCGTATGATCACGAAGAACACCTATCATTTTGCCACTACATTCTATAATAATTATTTTTTAACACAGTAACATAAAAATATAAAAATATCATTTGTCGTATGATCACGAAGAACACCTATTATTTGGCCGTCTAATGTGGTGGGGGGGGGCCCCCCTAAGATGAGCCTGACTCTATCTCATTTTACAATCATTCGTCGCGCGTTGTATTCGTAAAAACACGTCGGACAACGTGACAGGGGTTGACCGTTTCTTTACACCTGAATAAAATCAAGGGTAGACGACAAAGACGGTTGCATGTAATTATACCTGGCAATGAGACACTTGGAGGGTTGTAATCCCATTTTTCCTGATCGTATCCGTGAAAAAAACTATCCCATCCATCATCGTAGCCACGGTTCCTCGTGTACCGAAATCACTCGAGACTTTCACGCAGTGTGAACATAGGCTGAAGATCAAGATTCTTGTCGAGATCTATCCAGACGGACGAACACATGAGAGTGTTCTTAAGTGGCTCTTGACCTCGCACTTCTATAACTTTACACATATGCATCCGTGTCTAACCTCCAATGTACGGAGCCTTTATTAGTGAATAACGTCATCCCGTAGAATTTGATGGCTATAAAAACCGGACGCTAATCGCGTATCGCTTACGAACCAAAAAAGAAACCGTGCGAAATTAGGTGTTCGACGAATAGAACGGCGAATAATAAAATTAAAAATAAATCACTATAACGATCCTATTATTTACGAGAGCGGATGGTGAATCGAATGATTGGCTTGGCTTTGCAATATCATAGTATGTAATGTATATCTTTTTTTCGTAAATTTTTAATAAATTACGTACGAATAAGTACGAACGAATGCATGTTAGGATATAACGTTGATGACATTTAAGAACTTTAAGAACCAATACGAAGTTGATACCGCGCGTCGATGACTCACGATTAAAGATAGAGTATTAGTTACAAACTTTCACAACTGATAACCGATAACAGTAGCTATCTCTGTGCAGGCTGTGTAACTAATATTCTTGAAATTGAAAACTATTTAAATTTACACTTGTATCAGTCAATTTTAACGTTATAAACTATAAACGCATAAACGTCCGCATTCTATTTGCGATGCGCAATTGAATATATATATCTAGAAAGTGTAATTCACACTGGTCACTAATGGCTTGTAAGCTGACGCGACAATAAATAAATAATAATACAAATATTTATTCCTATGTACATCTCTGAATATAAAGAAAAACGTGGTCTATCATTTAGTTCCACACTGTATCTACGGCAGAGGCGAGCTCCGCCAGGAAATGTACATTAGCATTTCTCCCATTCATTGGCCATGTCGCCAGGTTGTCGTGAATTACACCTGCGCCTATGTCATCCTAGACTAGTTGACCGAAAAAAATAACCCACACAGGCCCCGCCGGTTACCGCAGATAACACTGTCACGAGTAATAGTAAATAGGTCAGTCACCTTCGTAGATACACTGGCTGTTATATAAATCTTAAGGTTCCAACGCAACACCATAAAGAGTCGTATCGTCGCGACTTGCTTTATCGTAGACCACGATTCTGTATAAAGGTCGCCCAAACGAACTCCCCGTGGCCAAATTGGCCGTGAAAATATTTCCGGCTCATTCCACAAATCACGCGCGGTGCCGTTCTCGTTCGAACGATTTCTCTACGTTTATCTTTTTCGATTATGTTCTGCTATCAAAAAGTGAAAGTCTACGCGAATGTTACGTTCGAATTGTTAAACTTCGATATATTAACATAGACAGATATGTTAAATCGACATTCTTCTACATAAAACCGACCGTTCCTGGATTCTAACCCCTTACTTCCTTAGAGTTGCTTTTTCCTAGTATGGAAAACACTGATTTACTGACGCTAACCAGGTTTTCTTCGGTGGTAAATGTCGTCGTGGAACTTCTGTGAAAACCGGCCTTAATATGCACGCACATGTGCAAGGTCAGATCTTTTACCTACACAACTGGTTTGTTCTAACAGGTACGTCAAAACTGCCAGTAAGTCTAAGAGGCAATAGGTAGTTTTCAATCACTTCCATTCGCACGTTTGTTACAGTACGATCGTTTAAAAGGGTATCTCATTCGAGACGTCAATGTTCAGATATTTGTTTGGATTGATTTTCTTTAAATCTTATATAATTTCTGCACGAGGTGTTGCACGGACATTTATTCTTCGTGGTATGCAACAAAATCAAATAAACTATTTAAATAAAAGAAAGTCAAGGATCGAGCTGTCACTCGCGGCTATTATGTGATTCAGTAGGTTAGAGGTGATCGAGTCACGTCACTTCCTTAGGTTCTAAGTTTAATAACCTCGGCTGGTAAATACGAGTGGCAATTCATAGCTACGATTGCACATGTCGTGGACAAGCGTTAAACTATTTTAAACACCGTTCAATTGCCGAGGCCTCTATGGTCTAGACAGTAAGCAACGATTACGTAACATATCGTAACGAAATCAATGATCTATGAACTTTTGTTCGAATGCTTCCAGCTGAAACTTTGATTCCACCGTGTAGAAATAATTCCCGAATTAATTCCGATTCCCACGATGTTAACGAACTTTCTAGGATTCCGTTGAAATAATTTTCGAAATTCCTCCATTCAAAAGGGTTCCTAATTCCTATGTGGCGCCTATTGTTCATGAATAGAAGACCCTACAGTCTTTAATTATCGTAGTCCCGCAAATTGCTCGAATAAATAGACGTTCGTTTATAATACGCGGAAGAAATTCATCCACGGATAAAATTAACCCGCGGGCACTTTGCCATTTGTATAAATTTCCCGTTGGACCTTTAACCTCGATCCACTCGATCTACGAAGAAATATCGCTACCGTTGTCACGTTTAGTCTTTGCGTTAATCTACCGTCGCGAACAATTACTAATTTATAAAACATCTACATCGATTGTTTAGCAATGAACTATCCCAGTGCTTCCGAAACTTCACCTATCGCCGGACTCTTTCGATCGCGTCACAACAATGTCCCAACCGATATTCCAACTGCACGTCGTGTAGCAATCTCTCGAATGAAAATCCGTGTGGCCAGTTTTCAGACGAGCCGGTAATTCTATAAAAGTAAATGTAAATTTGACATCGACGGTTCAGCTCGCGACGAGATATTAAGCTGGTATTTAGAGAATCTTATATGGAAAGTGAACGCAATGCTGCATAGTAAACGCATGTATTACCATAAAAATGAGCTCGAAAAGATTGGCGACACGAGAGCCTTTCTCTCACTCGGTCTAAACCCGTCTCTGCTGCAGCGACAGAGGCGACGAAAATGAAAAGGAATAACTAACAATGTCGCTCCTCGTTCATCTCCTTCTCGTAGCACTTAAATCACGATGTAAGAAGATTACAATCAGCGTACATGACTACTTCGACCGAGCCACGATCGAAAATTGAACACAATAGGTCGTACCGCGGGGAATAGGTCACCTATCAATGGCAGGATTTACAAAAAGAATGTGTGTAAGTGTGATTGGCCACACCCAAATCTCGAAATATAGCAGCTTTAACACGTGCCTCTGATAAAATGTAATTGAAAGCCAGTCGTTCGTGTTTTTGTGCCGAGTTGGATATATTCGATGGTTATACGACTACCTTTCAACAAATGACAATTTATTTTTGCAATTCGTTGAAGGCAGAACTAGAGACGACTTTATTTCAAGAACAAATCTTCCTTATTCCGTATCCTTGTTCGTCTAATAAACTTACCGAAGGAAGATTATATGTTTCAGTTGATACAAATAAATTATTTGAGAGCTACGTTTATTCTGTTACATTTATTCTAAAGTAAAAATACTTATGGTGCGACCAATTGCATAATTATAAACATGTGCAAATTTTTCTATTAATCGACTTGCGAACAACATATCGCAAAAGAAATAATTTACGAGTCCGAACCGTGCCTACTACCTCGCGAAATTCTAAATCCAGCGAAATTCGTGCGACGTTATTGTGCCAACTGAATTTTACTACAATACTCGGTTAGCAACTGATAAAGGCCTTGAGGGTTGTTCAGAAAAAAATATTTATATTTTGTACCGTCTCGCAAGAAACTCTCGGTATGCTAATTAGTGGGTCATCTCTCAGTGATAGGTCGTAAATTTTCGTTGCATTGTATAATTCATGGCCTGCCGTCTACGCAGCCAACACGCATGAAATTCGTTGGGCAAAACAGGATGGCATACTTGTTACACGCCATATCGCCGTAACTCAAAATACTTGAAGGGAATAAATACAAACTCTATTGTCCGTGACTTACGCTACCCTAGCCGTCTCGTATTGTGCATTATATCATCGGCCTGTTTGCTCTATCACAATGAAAGTGGCTCGTTGTAAAGCGCATTACTGCAACGGTAATAAAATATATGGTTCATCGCGGTGACGGCCAGGTAAGTCGTAAAGAACGTCCTGTCTAACTGTGTCATACGAAGCGGGATTCTTTGTTCTTGTTACCTGTGATGTACGGTGATTGGACTCGACGTAATGGACGGTATAATAATTGCCTAAAAAATGACGTTAAGACCTCCGAAAAGTAATATTACGAGGGTCGTTTGAAAATAACCCGGAATTTTTGTGCACGACTTTGTTGGCAATAGACACGCAGTTCCTTCTTTTCGAAGTCGGTTAAAAATACAAATGGATTGCCTCATTTTTCTTCAACGGAATTTTCTTCGTCAGATGAGAAGCTTTCTGATCCTCTTGAACAAAAAAAAAAGTACAAGTTGAACCGTTGCACAGTGGTCTGGAGAGACATTTCCTGGCCAAAATCCAATTTTTCAACTTGTATATTTGAAAATTGTTTTTTTTCCAATAGCATTCAAGCATTGCTCGGGCTAAAATGAGGAACACTTTCTCCATTTCTTTCTGGTCGGTGCAATGTCGCGGGCGTAAGCTGTTGAAATTACTCTAGCCTGGTGCAAAGTGGTCGTTCGTCGAAGCGAATCAATGACGGACCTCTCGCGAGAATAATGCCTTCGGTTGGGCTCCATTCGAGCGGACTTGGACGAGTTCCGTTCATGGTCCGCCGATGTCGATATCTTCTCTGGGCGAAGGGCACAAGCGTAATCGCGTTTATTCGCCAAGAGCACGAGGCTGGAACGCAAAATGTTCAGTCACCCACCGACGTCACCTCGTGCAAGATGCCTTGGCAAAATGTCGCAGGCAATATTCGTGAAAGTCATTTACATCGGTGCTCCTTACCGAAACGGGTACTCGGTGACGTCAACTTCGATTACAGCAAAATTCAATGGCAAGGTCTTTGGCCTCTGCACCGCTTGGTATTAAGGTCAAAGACAGCGAGAAAAGTCCGTCGATATACTCGATCAGCCTTGGCCAGGGTCCTGTTCGACACGGACCCTGAGGATTGAAACGATTATAATCGTTATTACATCATGCGGCATCGATCGCAGAAATTTTAACACCGGCAAACTCTGCAAATTGCTTCGAGTCGAAGCTCCATTTGCATTCAAATAAAATTAATTAAAAAGGAGCGGAATGGTCCGATACCTTTGCACAATCCCAGCAAAACAATTTAAACGATATGTAATAACGCACGATATCGATGATCGAACTTCGAATTATGCAGACCATAAACTTTAAGTATACGCTTCGCGGCATGTTCGACACCTTAGCTGCCGTAGCAGCTTTAAGGGTGGAATTTATTCGCGTACTTCTATAATTATTTACGATTAAATGAATTATATGGTATATTATTATGCATCGTTTTAAAATCAAATGCCTTTGTTCGTTTTCCGGATTATTGTGTTTTTCGTGATTCGAGGTCCACACGCTGCTCAGTTCGCTAAGGGTACAATCGAGATAATCGACGTATACCTCCCACAAGATTGCTGCTCTCGAGACCCGCAGAGAAGGATGACGAGAATGTACTTAAATCGTAACAGCAAATTTGGCGTATCGAATGATTTGTAATGCACTAATACTTCATCGCGACAGATCGTTTTCATCGAGACGCGACAAAAGCGTCGGAATCGTCTGTGTAGAATTGTTGGAATAAATGGAATAAATCGGGCCTCGCCAGTAACCCCTACCGTTCCAGTTCACGTCAGGGCGTGGACGTGGAATGAGGGTTGAATGCAAGAAAACGAGCCTTGAAATACAGTTTGACGTAATAGATATCCCACCGCAAGGAAGTTGTGCGTTAAACGCGGTAAAAGTAATGAAGAATTACTCTGAAACGGGCGTGCCTAGAACTGGTTTTCAATCTGATCGAGAGTAATGTCGCGTCCACGAGTGCCGTTTTATGAATGAAAGCTCAACATTCTACCGTTAGAAACTGTCTCCGGGTTTTCATCTCTGGAAAAATTCGGATGCCATTGAGCCAAAATAGGAAACGACATGTTCCGTTGGAATTCGTCCTGATTCGATCGATGAACAATCCATTCAATGGTACACGTACTACGTACGATTCGATGAACGTCAGTTACGCAACACTTGTTGGAAATTTCTGAATCGATGAATTGAGATGATTCGTAAAATAGCCTTAAGAGGGCGAATTGTTATATAAAGAAGAATGGTTTGAAAAAAAAAGTGATCCTCGAGAAAGATTCGTTTCTCGATGAATATATCCGGCAACAATTTTAAAAGGGCAAAAGTATATCGTTGGACAAATACGTAAACATGAAACGTAAATCATCATCTCGGAATCGTTAATCGTGGAGTTTGCTAACAAGGTCGAACAACGATTGTATGATAAAATCGAGCAAAGATTGAACTCCGTTTCGACATGTAATTAATATTAATTTACCGTCGAGCTGTTATTTCTCTATTTTTGTTTGTTGCATACGTATTCATAGGTTCTGTTTGAATGCGCTGATCGATGATCCGGAATGAACGAAATAATTCATCAGACGCTTTGTATAACTGTACCGGGCGGATGTAAAATGGCGTTCGATTTCAGTGATGGCGTGCCACTTTATCGTAACAGATGCTCGTGTTTCATTTGGCACCGAAATTCTTGTCGGTTGCACAACCAGATCGATTATATTTTCCCTACAGAATCGGGCTGGAAGTGAGAGTTCTTCCAACGACGTTTCTAAGTATCGCGTTAGCGGCCACGAAACTCGCACATTTTTATTTAACCATTACACGGCGCGAAGGAATGCTGTAATCGCTCGCGCAAAATGCAAAAAGTCAGCGGCCAATCATTTCTACGCGAATGTCACTGGCCCCTTTATGACGTGTATTGCCCACACGTTTTGTCAGGATGCCAACTATGCACGTTCAAACCGGCAGAGCAGCCCAATAATGATTACGTGGCAGAAAAGTGTACCGAATATCCTCTGTCTGTTTCATAGTATTTGTTTCGACGATGAATGAATCGCACCTGAACGATCCTCGCCAACAAAGAATTACACGGTGCGCTTACTCGTCTAACTCGCCGGCCTGCGGCCAATAGCGTTTTTTAACTTTCATATTTGCAGCGCGTTAGCAAGCGACTACTAACGAGTAGACTTCGACGCGAGTACCAGACTCGACGCGAATCTTTTACTTTGCGAGACGCGATTCGCGAACTGGGTGGTATTGGCAAGGGCAGATTCGAGACTAAAAACCCGCGGACGAAATAGTTTTCGCGGTGAATCTTCCCGCGACAAACTCCGGCAAGAATTTTTGTATTAACTCGTTACGTTCAAGAGTTCTTTGTTTTTTATACGAATTGCATCGTTTCTGTCCATCGTGTGGCGTGTAGCACAGGACAATGAAGTCGTTCCTCATTATCAATTCCACCTTGGAACAATTGATTTTCACAAGGAAGCATTCCTGCGGGTTCGTTAAATCTCCCGGTCCAAAATTGATCGTAGCCGGATGAGATTGGTCCATTTTATGCACTTATCGCGTGTATCGTCGCGCGTGGTAATTATGCACTAATTAATAGTGCCCGCAGAGAAGTAATGACTCCTTCTCACGACGATTGCGATCAAAAAAATTCCTGAGAGATGATCACCATCATTAAATCTTACACGTTGAGTGTGTATAGATAAGGTTGCCGTGGAATGTTTTCATTCGGGAGAAAATTGAGCTGGGACTAGTACGTACAAGTTCAGACGGTGGGCTTATTAACACTAATAAATGC
>NW_026535223.1:0-39109 GCF_026225885.1 Hylaeus anthracinus
ATCTGTTTTGACGTAAGATATTTTTGAATTCTTTTGCTGTTCTTTAGAGTTTTTTATGGGGATGAATTTAAAATTTTTCAACGAAATCTTCATTTTGTTGTGTATTCTTATCTGTTTTGACGTAAGATATTTTTGAATTCTTTTACTGTTCTTTAGAGTTTTTTATGGGGATGAATTTAAAATTTTTCAACGAAATCTTCATTTTTTTTATATACATCCTTATCTGTTTCGACGTACGATATATTTTTGAATTCTTTTACCGTTTCGAAGTCTTTTATGGGAATAAGTTTAAAACTTTTCAACGAAATCTTCATCATTTTTTCTTTCTCATGCCGACGAAATAATTATCATCTAGGATGTACTAATGCGAATCATATTCTGTTCCGCGGACAGGTAGTTTCTGATTAGAGACCGACGATTACGAAAGCCGGTACGTAGGATGATCGCGTGGCGATCGAAATCACGTAGCCGGCTGTGGTATCGCGAAGGCGTTTCACGGAAGGCGTTTCCTCCGCTGGCTTCGAATCCGCCGTAGGAGAAGAATCCCTTGTCAGTTACGGACAAGCAACAGGTTATTCTTACGTGCCACGTCGCCGTTGTCCGTCCACACGTGAACGCGTGCGCGGCGGACGTGCGCGTGTACTTTCCGCGCAGGTATGTAACTTAATGCGCGCGGCAAGTACACGCGCGTACGCGTCGTGCACGCGCACCGCGCATGATTGACTCCTTCGATTATAACAGTCATTACGGTGGACAGCTGTACCACATGACCATTTATAAACACGAGTTGACGAGCGCCGCCAAAAGTCAACTGTGAATAAGAGATCTCGTTGCTTCGAGCGATTAATTACAGGGCTCCAAAAAGGTACAGTCTGTTCAATAAGAGCGTGGATGCGATATCTCTGGCATTTGGTATCCAATGAAGAATAGATTGTGCTTATATGAACACTAGAAGTTTTTAGCATTGGCCTAAAGATGTTTAGTTTCAACCGTGTCATACAGTTTTTTACGTTGTCACTCAAAGCGTTCAAAACTCTACCTTTTAATGAATTAATATACTTCATTAAAAAATTTAGTATTTTCATTTTTTCAAATTTGTATTCTATTGCCTCAACGTCGCAGATAGTGATTCAATGCAGGGCGGGCAAACTACTTCCGAGGAATAGCGTAAGTTTTACTAGAATTCTACTTGGTTGATTAGTTTAATTACATAAACCTTTAGAAACTACTTAAGATACCGTTTAAAGATACAGTGCAAATAAATTCAAAGGTGCGTTCAGTTCACAAGTTCAAGTTGCACAGGTACGCAATTTAATGCATTGCGTGCGAGCGCGTGATTAAGCGTTCCGATTAAAATAGTCATTAAGGTGGCCAGGCACATCGCCGTTCTGTAAATGAGTTTTGACGAGACCGCCTATCGCGCGAAAATTCTAGTATAAATAAGAGATTCTATTACGAGATGCATCCAATGTTAATTACGAATATTCATCAGTGCGACTACCAGTCAACCTTACTTGTTAGTCAAACAACTTCATCGATTGGCTTCCTGCTCGCGAGACCGATAGCAAGGAATTGTGGTTAAGATAGGGAGATAGGAAACGGTCGACAGTTGAGAGACGTAATGCAATGTAAATTGTACGATATTAACGGCGAGATTTTCGTTTTGGTTTATTAATATAAATAACGCGTGGTACAGGCTCGGTTCTGCATGGAAGGTAACTAACGATACCTGACGTCGGGACGCCACCTCTTATAGTCGGAGAGACAGTGACGACTTTACTTGCGTCATTTTTTTAACGAAGATAATCCTATTTTTTAGTGAAAGTACAACAGAGAATCGTTTAGAATATTCAAAAAAAAAAATTGAAGGTAGGATATTTTGAAGTAGTTAATTATTGGCACAGTGATTAATAGCATGTCAGGGAATAACAAAAAAATATTGCCAGATGTTTTGTGCGGAACATAAGGGGCGCAAAAAGTGCACATTGACGTAATAAACCCTTGTAAAAATGTATACTATATACATATACGATTAAGAGTATATACATTTTGTGTACAATTTTAATAACAACCCAATCTTCGTTTACATATTTTTTTCTATACATTCCTCTCGCCGATAAAATTCAGTTTAATTTCGTCACGTTAGTGACAATCGAGCCGTTTTACGGTCAATTGAATCTTTCCTTATCGATCCATTTCTGTCTGTCTATCGCCGTAATTAAATTTTAGTGAATTCATGAATCGTGTTATATACTTTCTCTTATCTCGCTATTCAAAGAGAGAAAAGAAGAAATTTCAAATTTCACCGATACACCCACTCGTAAACTACGTTTTATGTTCCATAGATATATTTCAAGACTATATTTTGAAAGAATAGAATAAAATTCTAATCGTTGAAGTCGCAGTTACAACACGCATACACGGATATTTATCGAAATAAAGTGATCGTTTTCTGCAGCTGGAAGTACCGTTGAGAAACGCTGGCGAATTATGTTCGTAGGCGTGATGATGGTAAATTCGAGTTAATACTAAAATTTGATAGTTAATGGGACAGCGACGAGACTTCGCGTTACATAATTCTATAAAATTACGAGCATGATGCCGAACACTTAAGACACTCTGTGCATCGTGCCGACGGGAAACGCGTGGGCGAAGGAATCTTTTAATCAGCCATCTGTCCATGAAATTTGCCCTTACGTCAGAGACCTTCGTGACCTTGACCGCCTTGCGACAGCGCAGTTCTCTGGTTCCATGGAAGAATCAAGAGCGTAACGGTACCGTTCATTTTAAGAGTCGTGAAATATTATTAGCTCGTATTAAGGGCCAAGTACAGTAGAATTGCGCATTATAGAAATATGAAAGGATACAACTCAATATGGTACCTGTGATTTTTCGAGCATTTTCGTTAAACCAATGACAAAATTATTTAAACAAACGACGGTAATCAGTTGGCAAAAAGTTGCAATAGTGAAAATTGGACAAACCTTTTTATTCGATAAAAAAACAAAGTCGCCTCAAGTTTTTGGAATTGAACTATATACCATTAAGTAGATGACTATGTGTTCGTCGCACTGTGCAGTGCCCAGAAAATGTAAATTTGTTCAGATTTTTTACAAGTTTTAAGTTGATATACAGATTGTTATGTACTCTTTAATTCATTTGTAGATGTTTTTTATTAATTTATAACTTTATGATTTATCTCGAAGCACTTTGCTGATTTTCTGTATTTTTTTAAGAAGGCACTTGTTACGTTACAAATGGCATCACCTTCCGGTCATTAGCGTTAGTACAATCGCCACAGTAATATATTGTTATTTATGAACACTTTAATTTGTAATATCAACTACTGGTATTCCTACATAAACTCGTTAAAAAATACCGGAGCTTCTCTCATATAATATACTCCACCGGAAACACGAAGTAACTCCAATTAATAGGCCGATACCTGCTCGAGGAGGCAACGTCGGTGTCCTAACGTCCCGTTCGGGGATCAATGGAAACCAAATGATCGAAATAAGGAAGAACGTTAATCGCTACGGATGCAAATGAAACGACGATAGCGGCCATAAAGGAATATTCATGGCGGGTCGAAATTTTTCATGGACACAAGAAAACGTTCCGTAATAGGGAACGTTCCGAGTGGATTATTTTAATTTTTCTTTTTTTCACTCGGTTACCGCGTCATTATCAACGCGGAACTCCACCGTTTGTAATGTAGATGAGCCGTTATCACTGAACTAACTCCGACACAGATAAAATTCGATGTCAATGAACGCTCCTTTCTAACCGTGTTCCGCGTTAGACGTTTTTGTCCTAATTGGCTGCGTAGCTTGTGAATACACGTCGGTTACCGCGTATCTCCGACCAACGAACAAATCTACCTGACTCGTTAACGACGGTTGCGATCATTTTCGACCGACAAGCGTTCTCCCTTATCGCATTTGATAAGACGCGGAACTTATTAGCGAGGCTAATTACAACTTACTTTTCTCAACAAACGTTTTAATTAAATCCGAACGGCTGACAACGGCACGGCGGAGCCTATTGTTGTTCGGCAATGAAAACTAGTTTTCACCCTCGGTTCTATAAAACACCTCTCCGCTTGTTCTTAATTATCCGGGGATATCGAGCCGTTTGTCAATTCAAACACGGGTTAAAAATTATAATTGGCCAACGCGTTGCTTATCTGCGGCGATACCAACAAAATGTAGCAGGTTCGTGTAGTTAGTTGATCGAATTGGATGATATTCAACCTTAAGTAGAAATTCCGTACCGTGAATAATAATTAACCAACAGTTTTCTCGTAGGAATTCGTAACGAAGACTCTTCACTTAGAATGTGACGAAGTTTAGTTTGTACACATGTAGTGCACCTACTCATAACAGGATAGATCGTGTATTCTGACATTCGATTCAATTTTCTAATAATTATGTAAGAGGAGCGTATATTACATTTACACCTTTAGAATTTGAAATCTCTTCGGTAAAAATTCTAACGTAACACGTATGTTTAAATAGAATATCATTGTTCAAATTATACATTTGCTTCTCGATTGGTCCTGTAATATTTGCAAACTGTATAATCACGTTATGAACATGAAAGTTTACGTATGAATAACAATTGCGTATAAATTGTTCTCTAACTTTTGAATTATTACAAACTTCATATCAAAACCTCGGAAATTTGATTGAACTATGTTTCGGTAAAAGAATTCCGCGATAATAGAAATTCTATCATTTATATTTGAAACTGATGCACTCATAAATATAATCGAAAAGTCAGATAAGTACTCAGAGACGACAGATAAAGGAAGATGGATAGTAGAAATTCAAGAGAGAATAATAAGTCTAAATATACTTGGATTGCTAAAGCGCGCGTATCTTTTCTATTTATCTTCGAATTAAGTTGGATTACTGGCTGGCTAGGTTGCTTTCCGTGTGGACTATTTCTAACGCAAAAATTAGCTTTCGACTCTTCGAGTTCACCTTACCTCCTGCTTCGTAACAAGTAAATTCGTTTAAAAAATGTAAAATAATGAAGGATTTTAAAACCCATATAATTGAGAAATCCTCCCCTGTTATTTTTTTTTTTTTGTTCTCTTGTCGAAACAAAGTGAATTTTTTTAAAGTTTTTCAAATGAAGGACACTTTGTACTTTTCCATATCGAATCCGTTTGTTTTCATTAAGCGACATTTACTGCCATTTTATCGTCCCGAAGTTATATTGCGTAAATAATTATTTAATTACCGTCCACAATTATCTAACTTTTTTTGTCGAAGGAGTTGTCTTATTCGGGATTCGGTAAAAAATCCTTCGACATTCAATGTCTAGCATAATTTATGATCGACCGCGAGGGTCGATCGTACCGGGCGTTAGGGTTATCGATGACAATCTCTTTCCATGGCAAGTCTGACCAGAAAATATTCAAAGAGAGTATATGTTAACAAGAATATACGGAGTTTCGAATACAAAGTAGGAGTCTCCATTATTGCAGGAAAACGGAGCTGGATATTTTGCAATAATGGAGGTTCGTAAAATAATCAGAATAATTCAATCAAAGTAACTCCGTTAACTATTATCATTGCTGTCGGTACTTTCGATTCAATTTTACTCGTTATCAAGCGACAATCCCTTCCACTTACAATAATGGTAGAAACACTTACCCCGCGTTAATCAGCAAGAATTATTGACTCTGTATGAATTGGTGTATACGTACCTGCAATAAAATGAAACATTACGATTAGAATCGAAACCTCGACGAATATATTTATTTAGTCATTAATCGTTTGAAAAATGTTGTCAGGTGATGTTGACAGAAATGGAACGTATTCACATTTTTAAAAAGAAAATTAATGCTTTAATACTGCAAAATGCTTATGTCTACATAAATTTCGAGAATAAAGAACGAAGTATCTCGAAGCATTTTTAATTCTCGATCATCTTAAATGTCTAATTGCAAGCACAAGGAAGTTTGATACATTCTAAATTAATTCAGCGTTCAGCAACTACGTTCCCGACATCTTTCCTTCTTAATTACTACATACGAGTGGTTACCCTGGAATATAAAATACTTCATCGAAACGGACCCGAGGGTTAAGCAACCAATGGCCTCCATTCCTTTATCGCATTTCGTGTCCGCGCATGCGACGCGATCTTTAGCGCTGGTAATAAACGCAACGCGGAAATTTCACGTAAAGAGTAAAATGAAAAGTTCATGTGGCACATGAATGAATTGTGCAAAAAGTTTCCCGGAAAACGGCAACGAACCCTTCCACGTAATCATATCTAACAACACGTTTCCTAGGTATTAACCGAAGGAACCGATGTTGTACAATGTATTATAATGTATTATTAATACGTTATCCTTGAAACATTCCCATGCACAATTACTGGTGTAATACGTCGACTTACATCTGTATATTGACGTGTTAATGCGTTATAGAATGATTATCCTTTGCGTGGCAATGTCCAATCAAACTTGACGCGTCGTATGGCGTGCAAAAAGCACGCATAGATCATGTGTTTAGCAGTTTATGGTGTACCGTGTGATCGAGAGAAAGGAAGGCAAGATCATACAGCGAGTGATACTGGCATCGATCGAAAAGAAAATATCCTTGAAAAAATAAGTCGAGGTTCTAGAATCTGTATGTTTTACATTATTTATTATTTTTAAGATGATTGATCCTTGAAGGCCCGTTATCAGAACGCAAGGATAGTCGAAGACAGCGTGTTGTACATTCTATTTGAATACGTACATTTTATTTTATCAGTGCATGCAAAAACAATTATCAGTGGAAAAGTTGTATATCAAATGTTACTATATTCGTTTACCCCTGTGTTTTAAATCTGTTATTCCTTGTGCAGCGCGGACCCCTTTATTTCAGTATTTTTATCATTTTCTCATTAAAACTTTAGGCAGCACGTACAATGCAAACCATCTCCGTACTCTGACAATTCTTCATTCACTAACTGAGATACAACAACTGGATGCTAAACTGTTTGGATGCAAAGATTGATAGCTCCATGATTTCCTCGATAGGGGTACATAAGTAAATACTTCGTCAATTTCTCGAGTAATCAATTGTACGTCGCAAATGATTAATGCACGATGCAGCGTTCCGTTAAATAGCTATCACGTTCTTGAACGAATAATTTCCTCACGGATGTATAAGGTTCTGCAGAATCTGTTGCCTGGTCTGGTCGTTCTCGGATTGAGATAATTACCGACTTACTTATCACTTTTTATAAAAGTCTCGTAAGCAAAAGTTCTTCAATTGTTATTGAAAAAAAGAAGTTCATATTTAAAACATTTAAAGGAATATTTAAAAAAAAATTTCAAGTAGGAAATAGCTTCATATTTGATGTGCCGATATCCAAGGAAATAATTCGGATAAGAATTTGATATTTTTAAGGCTAATTCCTATTAGTACAAGTAACAACCTGTCACCTTTCGAGTCATTTCGTCGATTTTTACCGGAGAAAAGAAAAGTAACAGATTAAAAAAGTTGTATGCATTTTCCAGTTAAGGCTTTCAAGTATTAATGTTAAAATTGAGAGCTGAAATTTTGCGGAAATGTTTACGTAATTGAAAGGTATTTTAGAAGGTGCGCGGCATACATTTCGATAACCATTAAAGTAAGGTCACGTAAAAAGATTTTCATTATTCGTGCGTCAAGGGTTGACACATTCGCGACTGCTGACGTGGATTCACGTCACTTGAAATTCCATTCCTGGTTATGAACAAATTATGAAAATCTTTATATTTTTACGCTACATATTTACAACATTGATATTTCAAAAAATATTCTGTAATTTTTATCTTCGGCCGAATTTTATTATTTCCATCAGTACTCGGTATTAGAAACGTAAAAATCCAGCTTTAGAATTTCATTACATTCGCCAGTACTCGGTATCAGGAAGGTAAAATGTCTGCCAGACGCGAATGCGTTCAATGAACAATACAAGAAGGCAAACGCTTCGGTCATTCTTAGATACAGAACGCTTGAGATCCCGAGTTGCATGAAAATTACCGTTTCTGTCACCCATACAACGCGTCCTCCTCAACTTTCACGCACGCCAGTCGCTCGTTAATAACCGAACAAGACTCCGGGAGGTTATCATACGTTTCTTCTCTGTCCCGGCGAAGACATGTAAGCGTGCGTTCCGTCAATAAGAGGAAACGCGGCTGAATTTATCTCCACGAGGAGAATAAGTTATCGCGCATACGTAAATTGAAAAGCATGGGCGTGGGCAACCCAGAAGGAACGTCTGTTCCGCTTTACGAGGGGAAAGTCATTAGTGAGAGGCGACGATTTCAATAAAACTGGAATGAGATGACAGAACTATGCCTAGGAAAACCGTTGGGGCTAAATTAACCGAATATCACCATAAAACGTTCAAATAAGAGAATGGACAACATCGAGGAAATTCCGGTTGCTCAATATACGAACGCTATAAAGAAGAAATAAATAATTTGGGATACCAGGGGTGGTCTTCTCAAATCTGGAATATTATGGTATACCGGAACGAACGGGTTTCATTCGTGAAAAAAGTAAAATTTTTTCTTTCTTTCTTTCTTTTTTTTTTTGTAAATCTAACTTTATCTCTAAAAACGAGACTGTCTAACATTTTCTCGAACGTATCGCAGTATTTACAATTAGAAAAGACCGCCCCGATATCGAACTAACACGAACCTGGACCAACCGAAATTTCCCAAACTTTCACCCTCTCGTTTCCCAAACAAATTTATGGACGTATTTCACCGACATTGTATCTACAGCTGGTCCAGTTACAGGTCCCCCGTTCCACGGTAACTTTATTGAAATCGGGCCCCGCTACCACTGCCCGTTCCCGTAGTTACGACGGGGTGAGGTCGGCCGAAAGATTGGAACGGCTCAATCTTCGGTAATAAACGACCTCCGTGGGCCAGTTAATTATTTATTTTTAATACGTAGCAAGGGTGATAGGGCCCGATCCCGGCGTTATTGGGATAGCGAGCGTTTAATGGAGCGAGGGAGAATTCGGCGTGACGTTGCACGAGTGGGACTGGTCGCTCGGGTCCCTGGTGGATTCCTTTTTCAATGGTCCAGAGAGAGAGAGAGAGAGATACGGATCTCCGATAAGCAGGTACATCGGCCGATATCATCTGACCGCGTAGTTCACACGGCCAGAAGAAAGTGAAACCAGTTTGATACCGCCACGAGTGTGTCTCTCTTTATTTCGACGCTCGCGCAGAGACTGGGACGCGCGATCCAGACGCGTTCATTCTGGTTTCGCGGGCTTCTTTTTGCCCCCTTCCCTCCCCCTCCTGTGTACGAAGAACGAGTCTTTATCGTTCCGAGGAAAACCGTGGCTCGTCGGGGATATATATTCGTTTTTGTCCTCACCGACCGGCGGGAACGGAACGGGGGAGGGGGGGGGAGGAAGCGGAAAAAAAAACGCACGCGTTCGTGATTAATCGTGTCGGGTCTTAAGCTCGCGACGATTAAATTCCACCGCGAGTTTATCCTTTTTGGTCCGGTCGACGTCGAAGGATCTTCCGATACGCGCCGGATGATCTCAATGTTCGGATTTCAATGTATAACCGCTTGCACCCCATTAGGGGCGCCACTGCGACGACAAATATATTATTAACCCATTCCGGTCGGACCGCTTGACGCTTATGACTGCGGGACGATTTCTGTTGGAAATTCTGAGGGGCGCAGAGACGGGAATTTTAATCGAATATCAGCTTACAGGTAACGATAAGAGCGAAATTTTTTATATTTACAGTTTGTTCATTGAACGTTTAATATAAAAAATAAAAATTAAGAAGGTAACAAAATATTTTTTTCCGAGATCATTTCTATATTTTCTATCTATCCTATTCACGTTTGAATTGAAATTGAGTAAGTATTCACAAAATTAATTTCAAATCTCTCTTTTATTCCAGTTCAGACGACGATCACACTCATACAGATTAAAATCCTTTACTCTCTTTTTGCAAAGTTTTTTTTTTTACAAATTACTTCAAAGCACTCTAGTTGATCTTCTTATTTTTATTTGAAAAAATTTGAGCGTACACGTTAAATATGTATCAGTATCGAATCATAGTTTGCGATTGATACACTTTACAGTTCTCTTTCAAAGAATTCCCAAATATCATCTAGTTTCTAAAGCGTTACGTTAGGGAGACCCCTTAAAGACAAGAGTACTCACTCGGTCGTAGCGCTCACTTGGTTAGGTGATGGCGCACACTCAATCATTTATCGCCTGAAAAGTCAATAAATTTACTTAAATGAATTTATTTTATCATGTTATGAAGAATTGGGTATTGCAAACGATTTTTTGTAGTGTTATTTTATATTCAATCGGTGCGCGACATTTTTCGTGGCAGTCCCTTATATGAACTCCAGTTTAATTACTCTATATATATATAAAAAAAAAACATGTTTTTTTTCTTGATTCTACTCCATTGTATTTAAAAAAAACGCATACATTACATATAAACACATACAAAATGCACATGCATCGAACGTACTTTACAATATATATTTTTTAGATAAAAAGGACAGGATTATTTTTTTTTTTTTACTTCTTTTGATATACGTGTCCTCATAAAATAAAGAAAAGAGTGTTGACCGCGTTTTATGTTCTTCTAGCAGGCCAGGTAAAAGAATCTTATTTTCAGACAGCGCGACGAAATTTCTTGTAAACGTCACGTGTCGAGAACAATTGGCCCCACGGTTCTCCTGAAAGGCCCATCACAGAGACCGTGAGGTTTCCACTCATAAGAGGTTTACGGTGGCTCGCCTTTTGTCCGCTATTGTTGCTGCACTTCATTTTCCCCGCATTCGTGGAATCTCGTTATATTCGTGTGCAAATCAGTCGCGCGTACGTGCGTTTTCGAGCGCCTTTTTACGTCAAATTTTCCACCCCGTCTCTTCCGCATCGTGTTTACAAGCGCCGGCCGAAAAGGACGCGGTCACGGCATATCTAATTGCAAGTATTTTTCACGTCCATCGAGCGTGCCCGGTATTGTAACGATTTTTGTGTACACGCGCTCCTACGCGCCTACGGACAATAATTCAAATGTAAAAGCGAACGTCCTTCGCTTCGCGACGACAAACAAAGTGGTGCGACTCGTTTTCCGCATGCAACACATTGTGCCCGAACTGTCGCTTCAAGTATTGTAATTTTAAGCACGAGTTTCGAGTTCTCAGAAATAACGTAGCGAGAGTAACAGTTAGTTTAAGAAATAATTACGGAAGAGGGAACCTTTCGTTAAAATTTCCTTGATCTTTTGTCTTTGGTTACTTTGTATAACTTAAAATTACGTCGAGCATGTTTGTTCGTTTATAGTACAACTATTGATAAGGGTACAAGAAGAATTGACATCAGTTTGTCTTAGTCTTATTTCAAGGAAGTTACTTTCTGCAGAGGTCCTCGACAATATTTGGGAGCTCGAAATTTTACAGAACTAAATGCAAACAGTTTATTTAAGTTTGCAAGTACTAATTCGTTGGTATCAATCACACTTTCACTTGAACGACCATTGAAGACCGGGATGCAATAATAATATCGTTTCGAACGTGGACGACTTGGCCGGCAAACGGCGATAAATCTGTTTCATAGCTATACCAGATGTTCTACGAAGGTGAACCGCGTTACATTAAACAGCCATTCTATTTTATTTTAATGGTCAACCTTAACTGTATCAACAATCATGAACCGCACGTGTTCTTGAAAAAAACATCACTCTTACCATGACCCTCATGTCCAATAAGAATCAAGCTTTACAATAAAAAAAAAATATATATTTGCAGTCTGCAAATAATTCATATTCACCTACCACAAGCATGACTTTTTCGAACAATTAATTACGCCATAATTAATTATTAACGCGCTACCGACATTAAGGACATTACATTTTTTTTTTTCTTGAACAGAAACAACATTTCCTGTATAATACGCATTATCATTTTTGTAACTATTACAAATTTACCAAAAGACTGCTTTTCTTACGTCACGTAGGAAGTGACGTACGTTCGTTAAGGGTTACCCCGAACACATTAACGCGAACGGGTACCAAATTGGCCTGACGTAAGCCCTGATATCGTTCGCGAATTCCGCTCTTCCAGTGACCTCCTCGATCGTTCCTTACGTAAGGTATCTTAAAAGTGACACAACGGGTCCTCTCTCGTCGTTGCCAGACGTTCGCGCTGTTCATCCGCTCGCACAATTCACGGGGGATCTCCCTCCCGTGTCTATGACAAACGTCTCGCGGGATAGTAATGGTCCTAGAGAGTGGAACCGAAAATAGTCACCGACTAAATATACGTCGTGCACCGGTCGCAGCCGAGCCGAAAGACAAATGGGAACTCGCCCGCTGTACCTGAACGTGCAAACTTTACATTGCAAAAGTTCATTGCTTTCAGTCGCCGAATTCCGGGTCGCGCGATCTCGTTCTGCTTCTTCAAATTCGCCAGATTCGCACCCACGCCGCTGGAACCAGTCTCCGTGGCAAAGGGTTTTTCAAAAGGACCTTCAGGATCTAGTATGTTATGTAATTCATATAGGGAGGTTAATGGAGCTAAAAGGTTCTGGAATATTAAAAATTGTAAATATAATGTACATAAATATATAACCCAAACGAAAAAAATGCAAGGAGATCCAACGCATTTATGAGCGGCTCAGAGAAATGTTTAGATTCGTTGAACCAATTTTTTGTTTAAAATATTCATAGGATGCTTAGTTTCAAAAATAAAAATTGAAAAATTAGAAGTTTGTCGTAAAAATTGAACTTCAGGAAAAAGGTCTTCTAAGATTTGAATTTTTATCTTTGAAATTAAAAGTTCTTTCATTCGTACAAAGTAAAATATGATTTATCTTACGGTAATATTTTTTGTATATACATGTATTACATACAACGTATACATACATATACCTATTGTACATATACAACATATACATACGTATACAATGCGTATATAATATATACAAAAATATATTTATATACCTAATTGCGTTATGTGTATAATTGTGCGCGTAACAGAATTTCCGCTGGATTGCAACACGTATACTTTGAAAGCGCATTATACGCGATAGCGCGTGCCGTTCAAAGCTTAAGATCTCTATATGTATATTCTTTCGAAGCAACGTACGACTTCGAGCTTTGATCGGCATGCAGGAAGTCGATCAGGTTGGTGAAGTCTCTCGAACTGGATATGTAAATTTCCGTTCTCCTCTGTGCCGTGTTAAAACTTCAGGTTCTTTCGAGGACGTAAACTACTCTATCGTCCAGGCAAAACTTGTGCTCGACACTCAACAGGATCAAGTATCTCATACTCGATTAACTCCTGAAGACTCCTTTCGTCGCTATTCTTTCGAACAATAAGACATTCGCACTTTACTACAGAAACGAAGGATTAAACAAAATCTAGGAAATGGATGAAGATGACTTCGTCAGCTTTGTAGAATTTTCCACAAATTTTCTACCTTTTGAGGGATGTCCACGTGTTGTTTGTTTTCAACCATTCCGATATATTCAGACCTGTACCGCCTACTAGAAATACAACCCAATACATCTTAAAACAGTTACTCCGACAAAGTCAACAATCTAGTTCCAAACGTTCAATCCTAGAATCAATTACTACGAAATAACCTCGAATATTCTTTGAAACTGTGCCGTGAGGGTAAAAGGGTTAACAACCACTGGGTTAACCTAATCCAAGCCACGCATCGATGTCGACTCTTTCAAAGGGCCCGGTTAAGGAGATAGAGAGCGAAATTTCGGCGAAAAGGCTCGATCCACTAACCCCCGTCAGCCTCGGAACACAGTGCCCGCGGCGGCTGGCCGATCTGAAATTTTATTTCCTCATTTGTATAACGAGATTTCGAGCGGGTGACGCGCAAAAGCGGAACGCTAATTGGATTACGCTGTTTAACCAGGCTGCATTTTGTTAAAAGACGGCTGCTAGAATTTCAAATGTCCCTGGGACGGTCCCCCCACGGTCGAGATAGGCGCTCTCTATTGTTTCGGAGTCTGGAGAAGTTGGCATGGAACATAAGTCGGCGGGATCTTCACCGTTCCCGACGGCCCGTGCTTCATGAATTCGTGCGGTGCAGTTATACATTATTCATAGCGCCATGAATTATCGAATCCTCGAGGACCGCGCGCCCCGTGGTCCTCCCCGTCAGCGGAATATATCCTTCGAGACGCTCCATCGTGTGACGTGACATATGTTAGACTCACCTAGGTCCTCACCTGAGCCACGCTCGCTATTCCGGTTGTCACTGCCAGAAAACCTCTCTCGACGCACCCTGCGTGTTCCGATTCGGAATTTTTGATTGTTTTGATTGTTCTAAGGGCGAGAGGTGTCGCCAAGGCTCGTTAAAAGCTGTTATCGACGATAGGTGTTTCCTTCTTTTCAAATACACTCCGGTGCATAACGTAACTGCATTTGACGCGTATTACCATATCGTATTATGTTAAAATTAGTGAATACGTTAGCATTCTATGAGAAGATACTCCTAGTAGTTGAATCTTGTATATTCTATGATCGCAGGAAGTGTCGTTAATACATTCAAATTCATGGAAATATTACCTACGTCGAACTCGAGTATTTACTCGTTCGCTTTCAATAACAATATATTAGAAATTTCGATATATTTCAATAGAGAGGATACCATTCGATGATAATGCCAAACAATTACCGGACTCCTTTTTCTTTTCGAAAGAGTTGCTGAGGTTTACTTTGAGTCAGTAAGAGATCATGTGCCGGAAATATCATAATATCGTGATATCGTTAGAAGTTTCTAATAAATCTTCTGACAATTAGATCTCGTTCGATAAAGGTCCGGTCGATGCAAATCCCATAACATTTATCAGACCCCAAATGTGGTATCAATTTATTGGTGCTGATATTAATATTTTTTTCGAAGATTCTTCTCCCGATAGTCGCATCAGGAACAATATAAGAATATTGTTCGACACTATTCGTGACGCCACGAACAATAAAATCCTCAGGAATCACGAGCACGACAATTCTTCCGCCATCGGACCATGTCCTTCGAGACGCACCATCGTATGACGTGACATATATTTAACTCACCTAGGTCATCACCCAAGCCACCGCCGCTTTCCAGTTGTCATTGCCAGAAAACTTGTCTCGGGCCACCGTGCGCGTTCCAGTGTCAGCATTTCTGATTGTTCTAGGGGCGAGAGGTGGCGCCAAGGATTCGCTAAGAGGCGTCATTGGCGGCGGATGGATCCTCCTTTTCAATTGCGTTCGGGTCCATAGAGCAACTGCGTTGAATTCGTGTTATCAGATCGTAATGTGCTAACGTTCGTGAATATAATGTGGCGATATTTAATCTTAACTTCCTCGGTTTATTATGAACTAAACGATGCTCGTTATTTCGAATTTACTATTAACTCTGTGTATTCCCTTGGCGCCGCTGTGCCGGCGTACAGAATGCGCACCATGAATCAGTTCTACTTCCATTCACAGTGAACTTTTAAATTATAAGTAACGAATTAAAGAAGCTATAATTAAATTAGGAATTTATGAATGATTGTAGATAAAAGAATATTTTTTATATTGGAAAATCATGCGACAAAATTGTCTACATTTCTTTGTTATAAATATGCTTGTTATCTCGGTATCTTAATCGTAATGGCATTGTAATTCAATTTCACTTGTATCTGGTCGCAACTAAACCGTGGCGATTATTGCAATTACTTGCAATTAGAAGTTGTAATTATGCTCGAAAAAAAAAAAAAAAAGAACGTACGGGGCTGCGTGTTTATAAACACTTGCCATCACGTCATGCTCTTAACCGTTCGGTACGTGATTGCAACGTTCCTGTCATGTTTTTGCAACTTAATTGCATTCGGTAATAGATGTTACGCATGGTAATTATGAACGACAGTTCGCCAGCGTTGGTAAATTACAATGTAACGCGCTCATTACTAAAACGGTTCACTTATTATCTGACTCGCCGGCGCGTTTCCTTTCACGCGCAAAAAGAAGCATGAAATCTTCGTACATACATGCCGTACGAGGTTAAAAATCTGGGCCGCGTAATGCGATGTAAAACCCAGAGTTTGAGTTTTTCGTCGATCGACGGATTTTAATTGACCCTCGACAGAAATGATGGATTGGCAATTATGATAATGCGAGACGATCTTTGTTATCGTCGTCGCAACACGTTGTTCGGAATTATCGAAGAGACAGAAAGTGTTCGTACGAATGTATAAACATAAATTATAAAATAGTCGTGAGAGTACTATAATAATAATAGTCGTTAGAGTAGCAATAGTAGCGTACGTTTGTCAACATTTAAAAAATGGAAAGTGACTTTTCTAACCTCGACCACTATCTGTAAAATTTAAATAATTTCAATCTACGGAAAACCTGTTGGGAAATGTCTAATTAGCAATACTTTTCGGAGCAAAGACTAATCGTTTTATTGCTGCTATTTGTTCGTCGCGTCGTTCGGTGCGATCAAGTAGGTCAAAAATAAAGGAAGAAAACGAGGGGAAAAGCAGTATCCGTCTCGAGATCAAATCTGTGTGAAATTTATCGTCCGATCCATCCTTATCTTCAAGGTGATCGGAACAGGTTCCCCGAGTTCGCCCACTGATTTCTAGGACACGTTGCATTGTCCATTAGTTAGTAATTTGTTATACCTAATTTTTAGTGTTCAAGTAGGACGTATGGCCATGTGACACGTACTGTAAAACAACAAAAATTGCCTCTAGGTGATGTTCACATCGCTATATTTACGTAATGCATAATGTTTCATAACATACCTTACGATATAAGAACAACATATTTTATAAAAATATTTCTTATATTTTTAACCGACTTCGAAAAGGTGGAGGCTACTCAATTCGACATGTATATATATATATATATATATATTTTTTTTAATGTATATTTCATAATATAATAACGATGATAGTTCAAATATAAAAGGTTTTGAAAACCAAAAAGTGGCTCAAAATATAGTTTTTACACGCTACTCGAGTAATCGTGACGATAATTCGTAGACGGAATATCTCTCGACGCAGCGGATCGGGGACCCCTCGTGACGGGACAATGCGAGCAACCAGCTAATTACGAATCATCCAAGGAGATAAGCAACTGACCCGCGAAACAGCGGTTCGCGTTTATCACTCGGTACGTTCGACTGCAGAAAATCGCGATAAGCGCGAACCTCGAGGGAGATTTCGCCGAAATTCATTTCGTCGAGCGATATCGAACGTGCTCTAATTAATGACAGTAGGAGTCCGTAGCTGGTATCGGCCCTGTCTTCTTTTATCGCTCGGCGACTGTCCGAACTGGTTAGGATCGGAATCTTAATGCGAGAAATTCACCTGAGTCCCGAGTGTCGGCTTCCTCATTCCAACCGGAGGATTCGTTAAACGGGCCGAGGCTACGCAGAAATTGGGATCGTGAGAAACCGTCGGCGTCGTGACGATTCGAGAAATGTCCGACAGCTGTCGGACAGCAAATCATCGCGTTGGATGCTTCCAAACGTCGCGAACAAACGTCATCAAGTTTTATAGCCGGTCCAACGCTGCCGAACGGTGTTGATTACCTCGCTATTCGTCGAGATTTCGACCTGAAACTCTCACAGCTACGTTCTTAAGGACCTGGAGCAAATATCTATTCAATGAAAAGAAATCCATTATAATTTCTTTTTTCATTTCGCTCGAGTTTTCCCATTTAATTCCGCAGGATATGGAAGGGTTTCAAACTAGCCCGAGCCAGTCAGAGAGGCACGTGGGTCTGCGGCGCTGTGCAGAAACAGAGTCGCAGGAACTCCAGATCTCCAGTCTGCCTTTCCTTCCGCGTATGTTCGAACGGTCATTTGAATTTATTACCCAACGTATTTCGACCACCCAGAAAACAAGCCGACCGTCGACGGTCCGAGGCCGAGTTTCGACTATGCGCAGGAGGGAAGAAAACGTTCTATAGGTCAACTTAGAATAGAATCGAAAGCGGTTCGAGTCGCCGCGTTCCTGAGCCTCGTCCGCGCACCCCAATTTCACGCGGGTCTCTTCGCATCTTACCGCGCACTTATGGCAATCCCGTGTGCCAAGCGAAAGTTCTACCAACGGCAGAACCAAAACATTGCGGATTACTACACTTCAGGTTTCGATTCAGGCGATTCGAACGTGAAATTACTTGAATTTTGTAGAAATACCAAAATATCAACCCCCGCATGCTGACGTACACCTTTTCTAATCCACCGACAAGTTTAACTATCGTTGAATATTTTTAATGTTAATTGTTATATTTAATCGCATCCACGTACTTTTTCTCCATTAAGAGACAATATCGAACTTTGATTCATCCTTTATATTTTTTTTAAAAAATTCACCCCTTTTCCCTCCTACGCTGTAAACTTATATCTGAATTCTTTCAAAGAATTTTATTCGATACGATTAATAGCGTCGGAGATAAAAATTCATACACGCAGGTCGTTTCCAAGAAAGTAGGCAGAAGTTGTAAACTTTAACGTCCTGCATTTATTACGAAGATTGAAAGCCAGTAAAATGATCAATTGAATCCCCTTTAATTCCCCACGAAGTACAACATATATATCAGTTTCAGAAAAATCGTCGACCTCAAAAGCGAGGAACGAATGATTTAACGAGTAATAACCCAGCCTGGCTTCGATCTTGGAGAATACCTGATTGAAATAAAAGATCAGTGAAATGACAATTTTCTCTACAAGAGTTCAAACTGTTAAACGAACAACCCCTTTTGTTGAAACATTTTTATCTCGAATATTGTAGGATACACACACCACTGTGTTGCAAATATGCGAGTTTCAGACGACTTAAATAGAGTTCCGTCTTCGAAGGGTTATGGATATCGTTTCTAATCCATTCCGACCCATCTATAGCACATTCCACGATTGTTTCAATGTTATACATTACGGAGTATCTCGGTTTCACGCATATTCCCAGCGAGGTATGCATTTTACGCGCAAGATAAGCGCCTTAATATCTTCGAAATCGTGCCATTTTGTTTACGACGAGCCAGAACGGTATCCGCGATGCTTATGGTCCGCTCACGGGCATAAAGATTGGCCGCGTAGTTTCTAAGAAAACGACCCGCCTGTTCGCGTACCTTTAATTCCGACCAAATGGTCACGGCGTTAGTATTATTTCGCCTATAAAGTCTAAAATGTCCGCGTTGCTGAAATATTCCAAAACGATCATCTCGCAATCGGACCTGGATTTCGTGATACGACGTCATTTAACCGCGCCGCTCCAATGATTTCTCATTTTATCGCTGCTTCGGCTTTCAGCGTGTTCTTTATGAATCTTGAATGGTACTCGGAATCCGTGGGGTTCGCGTAGGATCTTAATCAAGATATACGCGCTGAACACCTAAATGTAATATTTATTTAAAAATGAAAGAAAGAAAGAATTGAGTTATTACTTGAATATACAGAATGTCTCGTAACTGGTGGTACGAGCGAGTAAGGGATGATTCTACGTGAAAAATTGAATCGAAGATGTAGAATAAAATTTTTTCATATGACGCTTTATTTTCCGAAAAAAAAAAAAAAAATGAGTTTGTATCACCAGTTATGGAACAGCCTGTATATTGCTCAAGTATTAAAGTACATATGTAGTAAATTTACGAAATATGATTTCAATGTTTGCTGTCGCTAAGTTTTATGTGATGATTCCATACGTAACAACTCTGCTAACGATGATCCCAACTCACAGGCCCATTTAAAGCAGGCTCTGGTAAAAGTTTTTCCAAAGAGTCCACTAGCAGATCCATGCCGACCATTAAGCTTCTTATAAATGGACCAGTCACTTAATTAGTATAAACTGTCCTGTCAATGTATTTCAATTAATGGAAATTAATTGAACTGAAATACACCGACTTCCAGATGTCGAAACATTCAAACCATCACACCTACGAAGCTATCCATTCGTACCATTCAACCCCTCGCCCAAGAACTCCTTCGCCAATTAGTTCAACGTTGTCCTCCGCCGGAGGAGAAAAACGTTCGTGTCTACGATTGGCACTCCACTCGTCGATTACTCAGATTCGCTCACGAACGTCGTGTCGCGAATTGTTTGCGAGTTACTTCGTGCTTTTTGCCGTTCCGGCGTTTCGCGCAAAACCTCAGAGGGGGGAAGAGGCGCGTCGTGTCTACCGTGAATTCGCGAGGGAGAGCCGCAACCTTCTTAACTCGATTAAGCAAAGAAAGAGAATGACCGGGTACCGAGACAGGTGCATTAGGCAACAAGAAGCGTCTATTTACGCTGCTCTACGTAGCTGAAGGAACGTGGCACGATCACTTAGAGGGGCGATTAGTCGCAACAGGTGCATCGAACTTGGATCGTTCCATGCACCGGCGATAAACACAATTTTATCGCGACGACTTTTCGCGACGCGCGACCACGCTCCCCTTTTCATCTGCTCTCTTTTCCGTCTTTCTCGTTCCGACTATTTTTGCGCTGTCCGTCGGAGACGTCGGACGCATGCAAATCGCTCCACTCGTTGCGAGTCTCTTTCGTTCAGAAAGGCAGGCTCTACCTGCTTCGTAATTAAACACGAACATTGTTCGTCCTGTGATTCATTTGTCTGTCAATTATGAATGGCAACGCATCTTTTTGCAAGCTCCGAGAATGCTATATTCATTGGAAACCTGGTGTGCGCATTGGTAAAGCGAAAAACTTCGATAAAAAACCGTAGGGCCAATCTCTACGACTACCTACGATACGCAAACACGAGCGAGCTAGGACAACAGTGACCGAGCTTCTCAGGAAGTGATGTATCAACATTTCTAGATAACAGAACACCGTCGCTGTCGATGATGATTGATCAGCTTAGGCTAAATCTACCGCCAAGGATCAAACTTCTCACGAAATACGGTATCGACTTTCGTGGATAACAGAACATCCTCGCTGTCAATGATGATTAATTAGGATCTGACGTAGTAGTGATCAAACTTCTCCGAATGTTTTTGGACACATGACACCGACGCTGTCGACAACGATTACTCGGGATATGGTAACCGTAATCGTGATCAAACTTTCCAAGAATCGAGGATATCCAGGAAGCAAGATTACTTCCGCATCGACGCGAGACTAGAACGTTTCCCACGATTAGATCACGATAAATCATCGAGAAACGGATTATTTCATGGAAGCGTCAGAGCAAATTTTACCAATTCGATAAATTTCCGTCTTGACGTATTCCGGCTAATTCCAGGCGAGATCGAAAGTCCGTGATCTAGAAGCGGACAGGGATCTTATCTGGAGCTTCTTTCGCGGCCACGGTGGTACTTAATACAAGACCTGGAAGTCTGTAAACGGTGTGTTTTTTAAATCACAATTAGCGGCGGATTCAAGTAGAATATTTTCTTATTTCTGCCTCCCGTTTAAGTGCCCCGATGCTATCTAACCATTTTATGGAACGCAAAAGGACGCACGGAAATTAAGTATTCGTTTCTACCGTTCCAGACGAACCCCCTTTTCCGTTCGCTTTCTGATCCCTCCTCGTCGTTTCTTAATGTTAACGTAGCTTTTATTTCTCGAGATCTAAAGAACGAAAGTTTGTGTCGTTCCAACTAAGTATTTTTCGCTCTAATTAAGACCGTGATCGTTTAATGAAGAGCAAAGCTGTTTTGTGTAACTTACCCTCCCTAAATAATTTGTTTCTCTCGAACAAGAACTGATACGTATTAATATCGATATTCATTCGTCGATATGTTCGATAACATGTTATTAACTTTGGCGGTGAAGCTGGTAAACAATATCGCTTGTTTAAATATTATAACAGTCATGAATTTGACAGAGTATCAGATAAAATGATCAGTTATCGCGCGATAAATCGTACTTTATATCTCGTATTCACTAAGGCTTATAAACGGAAACGTAAGTCATAAGTAATACAAGTAATTATGTTTCAAGTAGGATTATTTCGCATTTATGAATAATAAAAAATGTAAGAATTTAATTAATCCACACCTGATGAAAAGATGCGAAAGGTTATCTAACGAATCCATAAGTCAAGCACGGTAGGTGTGATCCTAGGGTGAGACTAACAATCTTGATAACAATCTAGTTTTAGATAATTAATCATTTGTAATGTATCCATTTGAATCTACTGTAAATACAGTACTTCTCGCATTCGCGCATGCGTACGCATTCTCGTACTTCTAACATCCTTTAAGTTCCCGTGGTTGCCCTCAACTCGTGTAATACCAGTTCCTTTTCTACGTCGATACCAGTTTACTACTAAGTCGGCGTTCAACCGCTGTATCGTTTTCAATCGCTGTATCCTTCGTACCAGTTCACTTTCAATTTCATTTCGTGTCACTCGACCACTATACAATGCTAACGACCTCACCGATTTCAATAGCCTGAAAGTGTGTTAAGGGGAGAGGTTCGCTAATGTCCCCGAGAAAAAAGTATTTCTTGTTTTATGTATCGCTACCAGTCTTTTATTATGATTTTATAGCTCCGTTCGCGTACATAACACGGATTCTGTTATGCAGGCTGGTTCGGACTCTGATCCTTTACTGCGACATGGTTTCTTCCAACTTCCATTTTCTGCTATTTATATGGAATCTCTGTTCATTTAATTTAAATTTATAATTTTATCGTAAACAGCAGATATTTCCAAACCGGGAATTCAAAATGTTTGAATAAATAATGGTCAGATTAGGGCGATTATGAATTGTAATTGCTATAAAACAAGTCATCGAGGTAATCATGAAGTAATTAATAAATTCGAATTACGTTCAAAGGTATTCTTTATGGTCTGGTAGCGGAGATACAGGGAATTAGTACAATGAGTTGTCGCAAGGGATTCTAATCCTAAACATGTAACTAGTTCTCAGAAATCTACTTCGAAAGCATTCAAATTGTTACAAGCATACACTTTGTCACGTTTTCTCACTTTCTGCTTTATTGTAGAGTTAATAGAAACTTGATTACGATCGCAAGGAATTATTCATCGATATCGTTGCTCTATAATATCCAAGTAGTTCCGCTACATTCGACGCTAGCAATCGGACGAATCACGATGTCTCGCGAACCGACGCCAAGCGTCAACCCTGGGAGCGCCGTACACGCATCGCTGACCTAGGACACGACCATGACGTGTGACTCCAGAAGCTATCAATCAGGACGCCGACGACCCCCGACCTTCTCAAGGAACGAGATTCCTAGAAGCGAGACAGCGTTCGTCGAATCTCCATGCATCCGAGATACCAGATCGTCGCGACGTTCACGAGGCGTCCCCGATGCTCCCGACAATCTCGTCGGTTATCGACTGCATACCGCCGTTTCGTTATGCAATCATGCTCCTATCTGTCGAGATGTGCCGGTAATGCTGACGGCTGGTCGCGCTCGCGGTTGTCACGAAGACGAAAATACGCTGTGTGGTCCTTCGATTAATCATCCAGAGGCTGCGCTGCGCCTACGTGCCTATGTTCGAGAACCATTCACGTGGACTGGCCTGCTCGCTTGGGATTTTTGGCTGGACGTCGCGCACGTCTAAGTTTACGAGGTCGATTAACATAAGAATCGAGCAAACCACGTCGTTGGACTCTAAGTACTTATCCACCCATACCTTCTTACGAGTTGAAATGTTTTCAGAAGCTATTTGGTTCAAACAGGCACGTTGTATGAAGTAAATAATTTTGTTGTAAGTGAAGTAGTTTGGGGGAACTTGATTTTTGTTTAATGGAAAGTTCTATATTTCTAGCCACAATGAGGTAGGATCTATTGTAATACGAATCCTTAAGTTGGAGATTGTATTTAGATGATATGGATGATGCAACACGACAGCCGGTCGAATAAAGTTTTTATAAAAGATACTATACGAAATTTGACAAAACATTGCGAAGCACTTTGCAGCTTTGCAACTTTAGCAAAGGAACGGTTCCCCCAACAGTTGCCATAACGTCTGCGTCCGGCAGGGATCGAGACACGCGTCGAATAGTTGCGCGTCACTGCGATAGATCGAATAACCCTGCGGCAGGATTATTCCAGAAGCGGTACCCCTCGTGCAATCGAGTGGAATAATCTATTCAATTTTATATCAGCCACCGAGTGGAACGCGATCGTATTATATACTGACCGTGAATGAAACGAGCGGGATTACATCGGCTACATACCTATTACGCCATCTTCGGTAAAGAGATAAATTGTTTCTGGAATCGTTACTGGGATAGATCGTCGTGTGTGTCCATCCAATCGAACTCTCGCGATGGAATCATCCAATCATCGGCCACCGATCGTTCCTGTTCCCCGGCTGTCCTTATTCCTACTGATTGCAACGGAATCGACAGTACTTGAAACGTATTATCGATATCTTTATTTGTCCTTAAGCTCCTTTTACCCAGATTAATCGAAGAACTTGTTTCCACAACGTAGTGACTGCGACTGATCTACTACCGGAAGAAATTTAAATTGAACAAGAGATTGAAAATGATTCAGACGTAGATTCCGAGACTCTTGCTAATCGTAAGTTAAGGTATGAGAAGTGTAACATTGCGTTAGGCATGAACCTAACAATTATGCAAGTTAACGTTTGCCTAAAAATATGATTACAGTATTCAAGTTGATAAACTTTCAAATAGGATCTAATTTCAAAATAATTTTCCCAGTTTACATTAGGTACTTCGGAATTACTATTAATTCCTTTTCTAAATAGATTGCCTTATATTTTTTCACAGTGTACAGTATCGCCAAAGATCGTACACAGCAGGTGATAGTAATTGTGGACAGCTTTCTGGTCTGCGAGAAAATTGGAACGAAAACCAAATGGATCGAACTTGTTTATCTGTGACACTCAAACCGTCAACCTTACATCTACCATACGAGTAGCATATGGACGGAATCATTGAAATCCCTATACTTAATCTCCGGTATTAGCTACTATAAACTGTGCCACGTGTTACACACTTTCAGCTTCAGGCTTAAATTGTCATCGACGTTATTACAATTTCCTTTTCTCCACTTTTTACATGACTGGAAAGTTCAAATGCAAAACCTTTATTTCTATTTTAATTTCAGAAAACTCTGTCAACCCTTCAGCTTCTACTTATCGTCGCTTTTAATAACCCTATACCATAACAAAATGTACGCGATATTTACGATTTGATTGTACAACGCCACTAACATAATATTAAACGCTTCTATGCGAAACGTCAGCGAAGCTATAATTCATAGGCGTAATCAAGAGGAATCGATGAAATGAAAAACAGCACGAAAACGATCTCGTCGTTCACGCTGAATGTTTCTGCGTGTTTTATACGCGTTCGACACGACACGTGACAATCGTATAAATATATCGCCTATCACCTCATGAGTCAACGGAGAAAAAAGACAACGAAACCGAGCATGCGTTCGCATTCTCTAGGGAGGTGCACGCAACGCGTCCGCGTGGCCGATAATTAATCTGATAGTAATTCGCGTGTACGGCCAGTCTGATTCGCCGTCCTTCTGATTTATCCGTATCACGCACATGCCAGGGGATCTTCTCAAACTGCACGTGAACCCACTCGACGAATTCGCCAATTGATTTATGGTTGCCGGTTAAGGACGCGAGCAGTCTCGTTTTGCTCGTCTCGACCACTCCGTTCTCTTGACGATCATTTTTCCACGCGACTGATTATCTCTCCGCGCTCTCTGCGCAATGGAATCCTTTGAATTCTGTCTTTATGTACTTTTCAGATTGAAAATCTTTTTATTTTCCAATAGGCGAAATTCGTATCCCGTTGTAACAGCTTGTCGCGAATTAAAACTTAATCCGACATAATTAAACATTTATGATACATACAGTGTCGTTCAGTGTTCGATGAAACATTAATAACAATTACGGTTCGGAATAAGTATTCATTCGAGACATTAATCGTGAGAAATTTGTCAATATTTTAATATCTATTGGTTAGACCAACTAGATATTAATTTCTGACGATAATACGATAACAATACTTATTATTTAAACAATGATGGGAAATATGATTTTCCTGTGATATTATTGTTTCACGAATTATTGTCTCGATTGAGTCAATGAGCCTTCGAAGCGACATGTCACGACATGTCACGCGGTTGTTGTTCGCTCTTGCCCCGCTCTTGTTTGATAGCGAGCCGCGACCCTCGACCGACACAGGTATGCGAGGGGTGAGAGATCAGTCGTCGTTGATTCTTCGGTCAATATGGATCTCGCGATCGCGCGTCCGCGTTTCGCGCCCCCCCCCCCTTTTTGCTCGTGTAGTTTCCCTTAGTTATTTGGCTAATATTGGGCTTAGCTTGGTATCGATTGTGGGTACCTTAGTTTCGTTTGGGTAGTTTTGAGGCATGCGTGTACGACTGTCTCTCCTCTGCCAAATAATGATTAATCGTTTCTTCAATTCTCTTGTTTGTTCGTAAGTCCATATTGGACTCGGAAATTCGTTCTCCACTTCGGTCGCTATTACTTCGTGCGATAAGTGAAGTGACCAACTGTGTAACTGGACAGAAAGGTCCTTCCAGAAACAATCCTTCGTCGCGAATAATGGCGAGCTAATGGCTGCGAACTTGTAAATTGTAAAGTGTAAAGTGAAATTAGAGTTGGAGTGTTGCAAATTAATTATACCATATTTTTTTGGAATAATATTTACGTGTTCTGGTGAAAAAGACATTCTATTAGTGATTTATAATAGCCACAAACACATTCAGAACATTTCGAAGATTCATTTGTTCGAAAAGTCGTTTGTCCCGCTAGATCGCTGAAACATCACAGTGTGAGCCGGAGCGAAAACAGCAGGGTATGTCGGGTGAGTTTGATCGTTGCATTAGCATCGTCTCACCGAGATATCCGATCCCAGATCGGATCCTCGTCCCAGAGTCCTCGTATTTCCGCTTCATCGCGCATTTTAATGAAACAAACGGAGCCCGAGTCGTCGTTCCGCGCTGACGACGACGAAACAAAAGGGATCCCTGTGAGATCGTCGTCGAACAAGTTCGCGGCAAGCTTCTCGAGAAACGGAAGCGAATCGACGACGGGCGTCTAATTAAATCCTCGAGGGCAGGGGTTCGTTGGGTTGGGTCGCGAGGGAAGAAAAGCTCGGTGGATAGTCTCGTCGAGTATTTTATTAAACACGGAGAAGCACAAAGAGAAAGGTGGCTCGGCTCGAAACGGGCCAACAACAAACGCAGCTAGTTCTCAATTATTAGATGGCGTGGGGCGGCGAGACGATTGGAAGAATCAATGAGACACGAAAGGGAGAGATCGATGTGGGCGGCACCTTTGACCAAACGAAGAGTCGAGGAAGGTAGCGCGGCATGCATCATCCTTTTGCCTCCCTCCCGCGGGGGTCGATAAACTTCGGCGCACCTAATCAGACTCGAGCCTCATTGGTGGTATCTCTGATGCGTTATCCCTTTATTGCCGGATGATCTATCGCGGTAATATTGAAAAATGGCCCCCGCCGCCTCGCCGTTCCTTTGACGACAGATCCGAAGATACATAATATATGGCCGGTCTCATTGGGAACCTCCCGGCTTTTCGGAGGGATTACAAAAACCGACGCCAGCATCCTGCTCGCCCGGAACGGAAGAAGCTTCACTGGACTTTCCTCGTGCTACCTTCGTATACATTCGAAGACTATAACATTACAAGACTATAACATTAACAACCAGGAGGTATTCTTTATATAGCGATATTATTAAAATCTTTTTTATCAACGACAAAAACAACAACAACAAAAATGACAAAATCCGGTTGATTATCCAGGTTTATCTTTCTAAAAAGCATCATGCACTACAAATTCCGAAATTCGTCACAATCGAAACAATCTTTTGACACAAATCTCTTAGTACTATAAGTAACGACACCAATATCTTCACCGATATTATTCAATTTCCGTTTCTTTGTTACCTGACTCGAACTGGACCACGACTAGTATAATTGCGTGTGAACTTCTTCGTCGAGCCCCACCAAACTGGTTACGCAACCGATTCCCGCAACATTAATTAACGATTCAAGAAAAATCGATTGAAAAAAAATAATAAATCGGTGAAAAGCAATCGAAACTTTCTACGGATATAAATCATCCCAGGGAATAAATTTCAGCGTAATCCCACGCGCGGACATGTACGCGAAACTAATTATACGGCAGCCTAGGTGCTCCGGTTCGCAGCGGAACAGCGTTCTCTTCTAAGTTTGTCGCGTGCACGTAATTCTGTTCGGGTGTAACTGAATCTCAAAGTAGGGATCGCGTCACGGCGCAACGAAACCCGTCACTGTATTGCAAATTAATGCTCTTGTCTGTAACGGTGATTGTTGCGCCGATTTACTAGCTTTCATCGACCGAGAAGAGTATCGTTTTGCAGAGACCACATAGTTGGCAAGCATTGGACCTCGTATCCTCGACTGTTTGCACATATAGACCAATCTTTTTACTCTAACCATTTGCACTCGGATGTTCCCTGAAGATGTCCCCTGAAGATGTCCCCTATGAGATGGACATCGTAAGTCTAGCAAATTCTTTTCATGGTTATGTAGAATATATTTATATGAAATCTTTGAAAAATCCATGTCTCCTTGAAGTTCTTTCATTGAAGTAGCAGGAGAAAGCAGATCAAAGTAAATAAAAAATTTTATAGCACATAAAATACTTCGCGTAATTACAATTAATTAACTTTATGAGAATTTTGTAGCGGAATAATCTCCTTTCGTACAATTTGCCAGCATTTCCTTTAAGCATTGTGAAATTTCTGTATCGAGCGACTTTTTGATGGAAAAAGTAATAAAGGTGTTTATCTAGACAGTAATCTCAAATGGATCGACGCCCTGTTTAATCTGCTCTTAAGACCGTTAAGTGCAGAATTTCAACTAATACCTTAAATTTTACGGCGCGTTCAAAGGAGTCGCGGCCCGCTCGTATCAATTAAATATTCGAATATAAATTAACTATCCGGCTGAAAATCGAATAAGCCACGTCGTTTGGTTTCCAGATGAGACCGTTTGGTCATTTATGGGATATCGAATGAGAGCATTATTATTAAATTATCGCGAACCACGCGAGGAACAATTTAATCGATACAAAACGTTAAAGAAATCGTATTTATCAATGCGTTTATCTTATCCGTATCAATTAAAGTAGCGTTTATTTTGTCGCGCGTTCGTAATTTATTAAAATGCCCGGCACGCGCGTAAAACTGAATCATTTTTTGTTTCATTTTGTCGCAAACCCCCAACAGATATCGTGGCTCACGTCCCATATCTTTCAGGTGATATTTCGATTCAAGAAGTTACTATCTTGAACACCGAAACCTAAACGAATGCATGATTTTATGTAGATCTTTTAGGTGAATTATTAATTTGCATTTGAAATCCTTTTACACTAGAAGAAGGTACTGTTCGTAAATAAGTCAAGCTAATAATCTGGATAATTTAATTTTCTGAGCGTAGCTATTACGTGACGATATAAAATTATATAGTCTTCTCGCCTCTTGATAACAAGTATTTATACTTAAATTTAATACCCAATTTATATAACGCGAGCAATTTATATGCCATGGGATCCTTGGTACAAGTATTTAATTAAAGAGTTATTGATCATGCTACCTGTGGAGAGTCAAGGTACTCTGACGTTTAAAAATCGATCCATTGACTTCGCTATTCATTTCACTGACTCGAAATTCTCGTTATATAAAAAGACAAGTTTCTGTTATACGGGTGATTATACGATGTATCAGAATGAATAACTCTGAAATCTGAAAGAACAACTTTTACGCATTTTTCATTCTATACTTTTGATTTAGAAGAAAAATCGAGATAAATATTAAAATACTATCGTCACATTTTAACTGGTCTAAAGCAATTTAGAAATTTGATTTCTTGACTGTAGCTTACATATTTTTCACTCGACGATTTTTCTATGAATTTCAAAAAGATTTTAAAGGAAAATTAATAGTCCACCTACGAGCCCATAAAATCGTAACTCCTTTTTATGTGCCCAACTGTGTACATATAATCCCCTTTCGGATCATTAACGATACACTGTTCTCGGACGTCTTAGGACTATTCCCACATGGTCACATAAGCCTGGGGAAAATGATGCAATTCTTGAATAAATTAATAGAATACTACTTCAACCACTCCTCTTTTCTATGAATTTTCTTAAATTGCAGACGGAAAAATATGTTTCTGAACTATTACTTTTAACTAAACGAAAGGTGATAACTAGCTTTCTCGTTCGAGAAAAGCAGTTCCTGCTCGCGTTGTTTCAGTCAACCATACTTTAACGGAATGACCAATACGCCTCTTGCTAATTGGCGTAATTAATTAGATTCCTCGGAGTATAATTTATCGACTGATAAACGCAAATAGCGTATGGCTTTGTCGCGACCTACGACTTCGCCGCGCATGCTATACAGGGTGATTCTAGAAACTGGGACAGAGCGTACAAAAGCTTACGAATTAAGAATTTGTTCGGAAAATTAAACGAGAAAGGATGAAAAGGAATGCGATTACAGAAATAAAGGTTTGACGATTTTCGGACAACTTATGATGGCTTTCATTGAATTTTTTCGTTAATAAGAAGACATAGAGAAACTTTACTTATCCCCATGTGAAATTTAATTCTCTTAAACATTTATTTTTTAATAATATCATTTCGCAAAAAAAGTGAAATTAAAGTTGGATACGAATAAAAGTCTTAATAAAACTGAATAGGTTGGCGTGACACCAGGAATTCCTGCAGTGCGCCAAGCACCGCAAAAAATTTTCCCCTATCGCACATTAGTTCTATAGCGCGTGGCGCCTATTCGCGATCACTTTCGAATGAAGACATAAACTACTACCGACAAGCGAAACCCAATAAACTACTTTTACCGTGCCGGCCCGAAGAGCAAGAGAAACGGCATCGAGCGATCCATTAACTTCCATACCAGTCGCGGCTCGAGACGAGACTGACGAATTCCGCTTGCATCGCGACGCAAAAAGTCCAACGAGAAAATCCACCGTGCCGCGAGCCACCACGATGGAAAGGGAACATCAGCGCGCCACGTAGGAAGTGGTCGCGTAGATCGTTAAGTAATTTCCCTGTCGGATTAAAGGGACTGGAGATTATGAAGAGGGTCCAGGAGCTTCACCGAGCGCGGCGTCGGTAGACGCTGAGAGAAAAAGCGAAGCTACGAAGAAAACGGTGAGTAATGCAACAGAGTCCAGCGAACACGAGCAAATCTTACAACGTAGTGTTGGAGAAGTTTTTGGCGCTGGAAGGCCTAATCTAGGGTATTATTTTTATAATGAAAAATGATATTACATTTATTTGTTTAAAAAGAACATTTACGATCTTTCTCTTTGGAATGATTCGTGATTTAAAAGGCTACGAATTTATCCCATGAGTAATGGGAATTAATTTGAACTACGAGACATCTCGTAATTGCCAGTGAATGGGTTGAACTCCAGTTCTCTAAATGTCTACTTGTTCGTACTTGTTTTTTTCGTACAGATGTATCAGCATTACATCGATCAATAATTCCCTGTCACCATAATCAATTTATAAACGAAGACGAGACTGATAAAATACGCGAAAATGCCACGCTGAGCTTCACGAAAGGTTGCATGTTGCACGTAGGAGGAAGAGTCCTCGTCTCCGGTTTGGGAAAAAGACTCAGGGCTCCGTCTTTCACACGCATGTACCCGCGAAATCGGATTACGGATTTTAGTGTGGGCATCGCCTCTAAAACGCCTCTAAACCGCTCCAATCGGTTGGCCACCGCCGTCTTGTGTTGACGGTCCCGTGATCCCCCAGGGACACAGTTGAAGAATTTCTTAACCCTTTGGACGCGACGTTTCGATGGACGGGCCACAGCGGAACTTAATAGGCGTAATTCGGTAAGTAACGACTCACCAGAAGGGACGTCGCTCACCTGGGCTTGTAAGGAGCTTAAGACTCCCCCGGTCGGTCAACCGGTCAAGCGTTGGACACTTGCTTTCAGGATGGCTTTGCGTTTGCGCTGTGCTGCACCGTGATCCATCGAGGAGCTATTTATTGGGTCGTCCGGAAAGTCCATGTCGATTTTTGGTAGTTGGTATAAGTCTGAATATATCGAAGTGGTTGAAAACAATTAACATGCATACACCCCTTGAAATGTGGAAAGGTTGTGGAACGAAACGGTACCTATGCAATTCAATAAATATGTATTACAATTCAAATGTGCCTTTGAAGTTTTTTTAAAAAAGCCACGAACTTTCTGGACAACCTAATGTATATTTATTGAATTACACAGGTGCCATTTTGTTCCACAACCTTTCCACATTTCAAGGGGTGTATGCATTTTAACTGTTTTCAACCACTTCGATATATTCAGACCTGTATCACCTATCAAAAATCGACATGGACTTTCCGGACGACCCAATATCAAAATGCAAACTTGTTTTTGAATGTTTCTTAACAATTGACACGAACTTTATGAACCTAATATTTATTGATAACGATACTCTTGTGTCTTTGTGTTCTCGCTTAATATGTCAGTTCATAAGAAACTGTAATCTATACGTTTAAAAAAAAAAAAAAAATGCCGAGTCATTAATCGCGAGAAATTTGTCAATATTTTAACCCTTTGCACTCGAAAGGTGACTCTCGGTCACCACTAGGTTTTCTTTAGGTTTCATTTCTATTGGAACTCGAAGTGTCAATAAAATGATTGTTTGACCCGACTCTCAAATCTCAAATTAAGGATCTCATTTTCGAAGTTAATCTAAGCTTAGCATTCGTGACAATAGAATGCTAAGAAAGCATCTCGAGTTGCTGATAGATACCGGAAAAAAGGCCTCGAGTGCAAAGGGTTGATATCTATTGGTTAGACCAACTAGATATTAATTTCTGACGATAGTTGAATTAATTATTAACAATACTTGTTATTTAAACAATGTTGGGAAATATGATTTTGCTGTGATATTATTGTTTCACGAATTATTGTCTCGATTGAGTCAATGAGCCTTCGAAGCGACATGTCACGACATGTCACGCGGTTGTTGTTCGCTCTTGCCCCGCTCTTGTTTGATAGCGAGCCGCGACCCTCGACCGAGACACAGGTATGCGAGGGGCGAGAGCTCATTCTTCGACGATCCTTCGGTCGGTATGGATCTCGCGATCGCGCGTCCGCGTCTCGCGCAAAGATTTGAAACACAATGTACAAATAAGAACCAGTACTTTGTATTAACTCTCAGATACAAGCAAAATTGTATCGTCTACAAACCTACTTAACGCCATATATAATTCTCATTATTAAATAGTTCTATCTAGAGGCTTAAATAAATAAAAACGAAATAAATTCTAATCAAGCATCAACTTTCCATCTCTTGGTAATGAGAAGTTCCTAATCATTTTCGTGCTCTAACGTGTTCCTCAGTTTCAGTTGCGAACACTATGATATTCAGTTCTCTCGGCTCGTTCAGTTATCAGTATTATTGGAAACGGATTTAGTGGTTGGCTGGCTATGCGCTCCGTTCTGAGTTATGTCTGCGGTTATGCGTGCTGATTAAAATTACGACTCGTGTAGTATCTCGCGCGCGTCCCCCGCAGGAGAAGAATCAGGAAGAACGATATAGTATCTCTCTAAGCGACGTTCTAAGTAGACTGACAAAAGCAAGGGTTAAGTGAAAGACATTAGTTAGTTGAAACGCTCGCGATATTCCCAGCGCCGCGGTTCTTACGGAGCTTCAATTGGTGCGCGTGTGGTCTCTTGTTTAACTGTGAGACAAGCAATCAACAAAGTAATATACGCATGCACGAGCAATGGTACAAACAGGTTCGCACCGGAAACGCAACTTTCGATTATGTTTATTTATTCACCCGGAGTAATCGGAGAATCACTTTTCGAATAATGGAGCGATAAACATTTCCTTCGAAACCGAAACTTCGACGCTGGAATTTCCAAGCTGGTGAAAGTAATGAATTTCGATTTATCGAACTTTTACATAAATTAAAATGCCAATTGCACAGTAACTAATATTTTGCTTGATAACAAACTGTACAATTAATTTTTATCAGCCAACAATTTTTTATTTTTTTCCAGCTTGAATCTTAAATTGAAAAATTTTTAAAAATTCGGGAACGTGTAACTGGCTTAATGAAATATCTCTGATTTGTTTTCCAAATTTTTTGACGCAATAGGACGAGAGAAATCGATCACATACCTAACTTTTATGATTTCCTGTTAACTCCCTCGTCCGACGATGATAGGGACTCGAAACTTGGCAAACATTAGCCTTTTTTGATAACCTATCGAACATGTCATCGCAAATCGAAATCGTTAAGAGCACTTTTGACCCCCTCAATCGCCCCTTTTGCTCATTTCTGCCTGGTAGCCCCACCCCAATCCGGCTCAATCAACAAAAAGTATTCCAGAAATACAGAACCGTTCTATTTAAAGCCGACGAGATGTCTTAAGATCCAAAAGCGAAGAAAAACAATCAAAACTTTGGTTGCTGCGAGCTACACGCCACTTAAAAATCACAAAATACTCAACCTGAACATATCTCGTAAACACACGCCTGAAAGATTAAGAACACGCGCATAAGGGCACGCGGATTCCAATTTGTCGCGCTTAATAATAGGTACTGCACGGCTGAACCATAACTAATAACAGATATCGCTTGTTCATTGCGTCTCTCAAGTAATGACGCGAGACGTAAACGTGATCTGCTCATCATCTGATACTCGGTATCAGGACGCAAGTTTCCTAATTATCGTTCTTCGGTGGATACATTGTTGGAATGGATATCCCACTTGGGGAGAATTACATAGAAGCGACCACGTGCAAGGCAATCAGCGTGGAAATTACAATCCCCTTCGATGCTTTCCTGTTTCTCAGTACTTGTGATAGTTCCAGAGTTATTGCACCATTTAGACAAAAAAATCCAGTCGAAGATTCTGCTTTATCTTTTCGCTTGATAGAACAAGCACTTTGCGCTTTATCGATGTACAATTTATTACAATTGTGAAGGATGTCACAAAAAGGAAAATCCTAAAGTCTCTTTTGAAAAACCTAAACTAGAACCTAAACTAGAATCTCTTCTAGCTTCCCTATATTTGTTTAAACGAAGCTCATGAATTAAAACAATACGGTGAACACCGACTGCTGTGTACACGTAGCATTAACGTCCCTTTTGGCGAGGAATGTGTTAACGAACACACTAGCCTGGAAAAAGCGAAGAAGATGAGAAGCCTGGAATGACGGATAACGAAGGCGCAAGGATCCTAATTGTGGATCTACGTCAGATCACCGAGAAAACCTGTACCCTCGTCTTCTTCGCGTACGGATTTAAAAACCATGGAAGATACATTCCTGGCAAGTTTAGCGAAGTGTTTAATGAAGTACGAAGTATAACACTTCCGACACGGTTCTGTTATTAACGTCATAAAGAAGAATTACTACATGCTTTCGAGTCGTGTGATAGATTGTGTAGCCGTGACGTGTCTATTGTAAATTCTCGCGTGGAACGTTTCCTTCGATACGATCGGAACGGAAGATTATACGGCACGAAGGGTACGCTGTAGAACAGGTGCTTTTGTTGATATATTAGGTGTATCCGTAAGCAATGTCATTTTTTTTTTTTTTTTAAATTCTCAAGAACTTGCAGTGTATTAATAACAATTTAACGTAACGTACACATTGTAGTTAAATACAGGCTGGACTGGACAGATGTGACAAGCCATAACTCTGTTATAAATGTCATCATCCAGTTAGTCTGCAATGGATCTTTATGCAAAGTAAAATCTTTGTAAACGTACCTACAAAAACTGAACCTTTACTTTCAATATTTTTTATATTATTGGCTACTGTATCCATTCTATAGTTTCTTGCACGTTCAAATTTTTTACAAATGCATACAAATCCGCAGTCTAATAATAAGATAGTATTTGTTACAACTGTGCCTCGTGGCTGATCTTGGTGCAAATTAAGACAAATACTTCGCGTTCGGTCAAAAACAATATTACTCGGAATTTATTGTTATTAATTTCGTCAAACTAATTTGACGACAAGTATTTTTAGACAAATTTATCGACCCGTCATACTTTTTTGCCTGACAGCGAATGGGTTAAAAAGTTTCGACACCCGAAACGTTTAAACGAAATTTCGCGAATTTCGTTTTGCCATTTAATGGTTCCCGGAAAATTACAAATGGATCAAGTTGAGATGGAAAATTTCCCATCGAGAAACTTCCACCGACTTCCAGGCGTCCCGCGAAGAAATATCTGAATGCGTGGGCGTACGGGACACGTGCTGCGAAAACTCCGTATATTATCGCACTTTCGCACCGTCTTCTTCAACGACGTCGTTTCCCGGTTCGCCGCGCTCCCGGTACTATTTGATATTGTTAGAGATTCGTTTATTTGGCGAGCGCTGTTGAATAGCTCGCGTGGAAGTTTCAGGTCTCGGCCGAATTAGGGCCCCGTTTACGAAAACGAAGGGAAAGGCGGAGAAAAAGACGTGCGTGCGGTAACAACCGAGAGACGAAGGATTTGTTTCGTGACGTAAATTACATTTAAAAACGCTGATTATCGTGAATGTTCCCCATCGAAAGAACATCCTTTCTGGCATACTTTTTCTTTTTTACTCTGTACGATTTCTCTTTGACAAGACCCGTTTCCCAACGAGGCGTTAACCTCTTCATCGGTGAATTATTTCGTTGGAAGTAAAAAAAGGTCTTCATTTCTGAGAGAAATAAAAACTCCAAACGATATCGATTTCCAACACCTGTCCATCTTGCGACGATGTTGCGTGTTGTATATACCGTTGTTCAAGAAAATGGTTTAAGATGAGAATCTTCAACAGATGGCTTTATCAGTTGTTTCGTGTTCCATATATTTACGTTGTCATAATCTAGATTGCCGAACGTTCAAGGATCTGAAAGATTTAATGTTTAATAAAAAAAAAAATGTCTGTTTTCTTAGAATGTGCATCAATAATTACGCAAAGTTTGACGAAATTAATTATTAAAGATTTAATATTTCCTGAAGAAAAAGATGTCTGTTTTCTTAGAATGTGCATCAATAATCACGCAAAGTTTGACGAAATTAATAACAATAAGTTCCGAGTAATATTGTTATTGTCTGAACGAAGTATTCGTCTTAATTTGCACCAAGATCGGCCACGAGGCACAGTTTACAAATTACTCCGAAAGTGGAAACATAATTCACGTCCCAGCAGTGGGTGGAAGTTTCCGTTAGTTTCGAAGATCTCTAACAATAATTCGTAACGAAAATTAAGCAGGACCGAAGCTGAGAAAGAAACGTGCGTAACGACTCTTCCCCAAATTATACACTGCTCGGAATAGTTAGAAGGTCGTCTGGTGTTTAATGGTGTTTAGTATGGTATCTGATACATTGGGCAAGTAGGACTTTACGAAATCGTTATTTTATCAATTAGACCAACGAAATAGAAATATTACAGCGTAATAAAAATTTAACGAACAAATTAGTTCGTACTAAGACGTTAGGTTGTCCGAAAAGTTTCTTTCGTAATTTCCACTCAATTATTTTGCGCGGTAGTGTTTATATAAATAGACAATCTAATTTCTTAAATGTCGATGTTGTAACAGTAATGGAGCAAAATGAATCGTACACAGTTCAATAATGTAACATTAGACATAAAATATCGTGCATGTATTACTTATTAATAAAACGAAAGAAACTTTCGGGACAACCTAATATAAATAATAAAGGTAGAGAAGGATAATTTGTCCACGTTTGAATGAATTGAAGGTATAATTTGTCCACAATTGAATGAATTGAAGAAAACACGTAGATATAAACAAGAGGGAAGCATAACATGACGTACGTATGCGTGGGTGGGTACGTGTGCAGGAAACAAAAATAAAGAAGACAGAAATGTATCGAAGTTCGTTGTCTCGTCTGCTGTTGGTCTGAGCGCGTATGGATCTATGCCAAGGAAAACATTTTTAAGCTACAATGATACTCGTACTTCAGCTATAGATGACGACAGTCTTTTCCGACGAGAATACTTTTCCAAGGAACACCACACGTAGAATCTAGAAATTCCTAATAGAGCAAAACTGATGATTTTGACAAAATCATCACTTTGAGCTTCGAGATTTCATTTCAAAAAATAATTTTTCTTCTCCTGAAGATTAACATAAAATACATGGAATAATGTACGTTTTGCAAGATAAAAGAAAATTCACGGAATAGAACGTTAAGTGACTTCAGCACGAACGTTCAGAAAGTAAGATCAGATAATGCGACGTCAACTCGTCGCATTCTTGACGAAGGAGAAAATTACGGTGACTAGTCGGCACCAGCTATGCAATTGATAATCGCAACAGTTTCTTTTCACTCGAACGGTCGCGCTGTGCGTGATGGCGTTATCAAAAACGATCCGACGCGTAGTCAACTTTCTAAGCGCCACGGTTGAGACTTTCAGCAAATAAAATCCGTCGACCGGCGTCTAATATCACCAGGAACACTGCGCTTGTATCGTGTATCGTTACCAGAAAAAACAATGCCATTCTAACCAGTGGCGACTTTATGTCGGACCTGTCAACATCAATTCGTCGATGACTGCGCACGACCAACCCGGCGACAGCGTTCGACCGCATCCAGCCACGTCTAACGCTATCTAATCCAGCCATGAATCATTATCATTTTTAACGAAGGTCTAACGCCACTTAGTCTTATCACCGATTCTATCGGAAATGATACCGTGCTAGTGTAAAGTAAATAAGAAAATTAACAGTTTTAATTCACAACTAACAGGACCTTGCCGTGTCGTGATTCCAGTTATACAGCATATTTTAAAGAAGAAACAACAAGCATTGTCAGTTTTAACTTGAGATTCAACCGTATCTAGCTTTGTCACCAGTTCTCTCGTTAGCGTAGTTAAGCGAAATGAAATAGTATTTTTTGGGACGCATCAACTTACGTTTTATTTGCATGTCAAAGGGTTTAATGGCAGGCTACTAACGATCGCTATAACTAGGGGTGTGCGGGATCCCGGTAGGGGCGGAATTCCTCCCGGGATCGGGATGGAATCCCGAGAATTTCAGAATCCCGAACACATCCGGGATTCCCGAGAATTTCGAGATCCCGAAACCACTCGGGATTCCCG